>NC_090441.1:31756580-31885984 GCF_031143425.1 Pleurodeles waltl
GGGGGGCTGAACACTCTAGGCACCAGGGCAATTTTTTTTTTGTGTGTTTTTTTTTTTGTTGTTTCTTTTTTAGAGATGGGGAGCGACCCATCAGGCAAGGGTCGCTCCCCTGGGGGGGCAAATTGTATTTAGACCATTTCTGCCCCCCTGGGGGCAGATTGGCCAATTTTAGGTCAATCTGCCCCCAAGGGGGCAGAAACCACTAGGCACCGGGGATTTGTTTTTTGGCGCCAATGTCACGCAGGGGGAGCGACCCGTAGGCAAGGGTCGCTCCCGGGGGGGGGGGTGGAGGTTCGGGGGGCAAATTTATTTTAGGCCATTTCTGCCCCCCCGGGGGACAGATCGGCCTATTATTAGGCCGAACTGCCCCCCGGGGGGGGGCAGAACACTCTAGGCGCCAGGGCAATTTTTTTTTTGTGTTTTTTTTTTGTTGTTTCTTTTTTTAGAGATGGGGAGCGACCCATCAGGCAAGGGTCGCTCCCCTGGGGGGGCAAATTGTATTTAGACCATTTCTGCCCCCCTGGGGGCAGATTGGCCAATTTTAGGTCAATCTGCCCCCAAGGGGGCAGAAACCACTAGGCACCGGGGATTTGTTTTTTGGCGCCAATGTCACGCAGGGGGAGCGACCCCGTAGGCAAGGGTCGCTCCCGGGGGGGGGGGGGGGGTGGGGGTTGGGGGGGCAAATTTATTTTAGGCCATTTCTGCCCCCCCGGGGGACAGATCGGCCTATTATTAGGCCGAACTGCCCCCCGGGGGGGCTGAACACTCTAGGCACCAGGGCAATTTTTTTTTTGTGTGTTTTTTTTTTTGTTGTTTCTTTTTTTAGAGATGGGGAGCGACCCATCAGGCAAGGGTCGCTCCCCTGGGGGGGCAAATTGTATTTAGACCATTTCTGCCCCCCTGGGGGCAGATTGGCCAATTTTAGGTCAATCTTCCCCCTAGGGGGCAGAAACCACTAGGCACCGGGGATTTGTTTTTTGGCGCCAATGTCACGCAGGGGGAGCGACCCCGTAGGCAAGGGTCGCTCCCGGGGGGGGGGGGGGGTGGGGGTTGGGGGGGCAAATTTATTTTAGGCCATTTCTGCCCCCCCGGGGGACAGATCGGCCTATTATTAGGCCGAACTGCCCCTGGGGGGGGGGCAGAACACTCTAGGCACCAGGGCAATTTTTTTTTTGTGTTTTTTTTTTTTTGTTGTTTCTTTTTTTAGAGATGGGGAGCGACCCATCAGGCAAGGGTCGCTCCCCTGGGGGGGCAAATTGTATTTAGACCATTTCTGCCCCCCTGGGGGCAGATTGGCAAATTTTAGGTCAATCTGCCCCCAAGGGGGCAGAAACCACTAGGCACCGGGGATTTGTTTCTTGGCGCCAATGTCACGCAGGGGGAGCGACCCCGTAGGCAAGGGTCGCTCCCGGGGGGGTGGTGGGGGTTGGGGGGGCAAATTTATTTTAGGCCATTTCTGCCCCCCCGGGGGACAGATCGGCCTATTATTAGGCCGAACTGCCCCCGGGGGGGGGGCAGAAACCTCTAGGCGCCAGGGGAATTTTTCTTTTTTTTCTATTTTTTTTCTTTGTTATTTTTTTTTAGAGATGGGGAGCGACCCAACAGGCAAAAGTCGCTCCCCTGGGGGACAAATTGTATTTAGGCCATTTCTGCCCCCCTTGGGGGCAGATTGGCTGAGTTTAGGTCAACCTGCCCCAAGGGGGCAGAAACCACTAGGCACCGGGGATTTGTTTTTTGGTGCCAATGTCACGCAGGGGGAGCGACCCCGTAGGCAAGGGTCGCTCCCGGCGGGGGAGGGTGGGGGTTGGGGGGGCAAATTTATTTTAGGGCATTTCTGCCCCCCCCCCCCTGGGGCCGGCTGAGCTACAGGCCAAACACCACAGGTAGGCACCTTGCAAAAAACACCTCTGTTTTCTGTGAAAAAATATGTTGTGTCCACGTTGTGTTTTGGGCCATTTCCTTTTGTGGGCGCTAGGCCTACCCACAGAAGTGATGTACCATTTTTATCGAGAGACTTAGGGGAACGCTGGGTGGAAGGAAATTTGTGGCTCCTCTCAGATTCCAGAACTTTCTGTCACCGAAATGAGAGGAAAAAGTGTTTTTTGGGCCAAATTTTGATGTTTGCAAAGGATTCTGGGTAACATAACCTGGTCAGAGCCCCGCAAGTCACCCCATCTTGGATTCCCCTGGGTTTCTAGTTTTCAAAAATGCACTGGTTTGCTAGGTTTCCTCAGGTGTCGGCTGAGCTACAGGCCAAAATCCACAGGTAGGCACTGCTTTTTATAAAAAAATGTGATGTGTCCACGTTGTGTTTTGGGCCCTTTCCTTTCGTGGGCGCTAGTCCTACCCACACAAGTGAGGTATCATTTTTATCGGGAGACTTGGGGGAACGCTGGGTAGAAGGAAATTTGTGGCTCCTCTCAGATTCCAGAACTTTCTGCCACAGAAATGTGAGTAACATGTGTATTTTTAGCCAAATTTTGAGGTTTGCAAAGGATTCTGGTTAACAGAACCTGGTCCGAGCCCCGCAAGTCACCCCTCCTTGGATTCCCCTAGGTCTCTAGTTTTCAGAAATGCACAGGTTTGGTAGGTTTCCCTAGGTGGCGGCTGAGCTAGAGGCCAAAATCTACAGGTAGTCACTTTGCTAAAAACAGCTCTGTTTTCTGTGATATGTCCACGTTGTGTTTTGGGGCATATCCTGTCGCGGGCGCTAGGCCTACCCACACAAGTGAGGTATCATTTTTATCGGGAGACGTGGGGGAACGCTGGGTGGAAGGAAATTTGTGGCTCCTCTCAGATTCCAGAACTTTCTGCCACAGAAATGTGAGGAACATGTGTTTTTTTAGCCAAATTTTGAGATTTGCAAAGGATTCTGGGTAACAGAACCTGGTCCGAGCCCCGCAAGTCACCCCTCCTTGGATTCCCCTAGGTCTCTAGTTTTCAGAAATGCACAGGTTTGGTAGGTTTCCCTAGGTGGCGGCTGAGCTAGAGGCCAAAATCTACAGGTAGTCACTTTGCTAAAAACAGCTCTGTTTTCTGTGATATGTCCACGTTGTGTTTTGGGGCATATCCTGTCGCGGGCGCTAGGCCTACCCACACAAGTGAGGTATCATTTTTATCGGGAGACATGGGGGAACGCTGGGTGGAAGGAAATTTGTGGCTCCTCTCAGATTCCAGAACTTTCTGCCACAGAAATGTGTGGAACATGTGTTTTTTTAGCCAAATTTTGAGGTTTGCAAAGGATTCTGGGTAACAGAACCTGGTCCGAGCCCCGCAAGTCACCCCTCCTTGGATTCCCCTAGGTCTCTAGTTTTCAGAAATGCACAGGTTTGGTAGGTTTCCCTAGGTGGCGGCTGAGCTAGAGGCCAAAATCTACAGGTAGTCACTTTGCTAAAAACAGCTCTGTTTTCTGTGATATGTCCACGTTGTGTTTTGGGGCATATCCTGTCGCGGGCGCTAGGCCTACCCACACAAGTGAGGTATCATTTTTATCGGGAGACGTGGGGGAACGCTGGGTGGAAGGAAATTTGTGGCTCCTCTCAGATTCCAGAACTTTCTGCCACAGAAATGTGAGGAACATGTGTTTTTTTAGCCAAATTTTGAGGTTTGCAAAGGATTCTGGGTAACAGAACCTGGTCCGAGCCCCGCAAGTCACCCCTCCTTGGATTCCCCTAGGTCTCTAGTTTTCAGAAATGCACAGGTTTGGTAGGTTTCCCTAGGTGGCGGCTGAGCTAGAGGCCAAAATCTACAGGTAGTCACTTTGCTAAAAACAGCTCTGTTTTCTGTGATATGTCCACGTTGTGTTTTGGGGCATATCCTGTCGCGGGCGCTAGGCCTACCCACACAAGTGAGGTATCATTTTTATCGGGAGACGTGGGGGAACGCTGGGTGGAAGGAAATTTGTGGCTCCTCTCAGATTCCAGAACTTTCTGCCACAGAAATGTGAGGAATATGTGTTTTTTTAGCCAAATTTTGAGGTTTGCAAAGGATTCTGGGTAACAGAACCTGGTCCGAGCCCCGCAAGTCACCCCTCCTTGGATTCCCCTAGGTCTCTAGTTTTCAGAAATGCACAGGTTTGGTAGGTTTCCCTAGGTGGCGGCTGAGCTAGAGGCCAAAATCTACAGGTAGTCACTTTGCTAAAAACAGCTCTGTTTTCTGTGATATGTCCACGTTGTGTTTTGGGGCATATCCTGTCGCGGGCGCTAGGCCTACCCACACAAGTGAGGTATCATTTTTATCGGGAGACGTGGGGGAACGCTGGGTGGAAGGAAATTTGTGGCTCCTCTCAGATTCCAGAACTTTCTGCCACAGAAATGTGAGGAACATGTGTTTTTTTAGCCAAATTTTGAGGTTTGCAAAGGATTCTGGGTAACAGAACCTGGTCCGAGCCCCGCAAGTCACCCCTCCTTGGATTCCCCTAGGTCTCTAGTTTTCAGAAATGCACAGGTTTGGTAGGTTTCCCTAGGTGGCGGCTGAGCTAGAGGCCAAAATCTACAGGTAGTCACTTTGCTAAAAACAGCTCTGTTTTCTGTGATATGTCCACGTTGTGTTTTGGGGCATATCCTGTCGCGGGCGCTAGGCCTACCCACACAAGTGAGGTATCATTTTTATCGGGAGACGTGGGGGAACGCTGGGTGGAAGGAAATTTGTGGCTCCTCTCAGATTCCAGAACTTTCTGCCACAGAAATGTGAGGAACATGTGTTTTTTTAGCCAAATTTTGAGGTTTGCAAAGGATTCTGGGTAACAGAACCTGGTCCGAGCCACACAAGTCACCCCTCCTTGGATTCCCCTAGGTCTCTAGTTTTCAGAAATGCACAGGTTTGGTAGGTTTCCCTAGGTGGCGGCTGAGCTAGAGGCCAAAATCTACAGGTAGTCACTTTGCTAAAAACAGCTCTGTTTTCTGTGATGTATCCACGTTGTGTTTTGGGGCATATCCTGTCGCGGGTGCTAGGCCTACCCACACAAGTGAGGTATCATTTTTATCGGGAGACGTGGGGGAACGCTGGGTGGAAGGAAATTTGTGGCTCCTCTCAGATTCCATAACTTTCTGCCACAGAAATGTGAGGAACATGTGTTTTTTTAGCCAAATTTTGAGGTTTGCAAAGGATTCTGGGTAACAGAACCTGGTCCGAGCCACACAAGTCACCCCTCCTTGGATTCCCCTTGGTCTCTAGTTTTCAGAAATGCACAGGTTTGGTAGGTTTCCCTAGGTGGCGGCTGAGCTAGAGGCCAAAATCTACAGGTAGTCACTTTGCTAAAAACAGCTCTGTTTTCTGTGATGTGTCCATGTTGTGTTTTGGGGCATATCCTGTCGCGGGTGCTAGGCCTACCCACACAAGTGAGGTACCATTTTTATCGGGAGACTTGGGGGAACATAGATTAGCAAAACAAGTACTATTGCCCCTTGTCTTTCTCTACATTTTTTCCTTCCAAATATAGGAGTGTGTGTAAAAAAGACATCTATTTGAGAAATTCCTTGTAATTCACGTGCTACTATGGTCACCCCGGAATTCAGAGATGTGCAAATAACCACTGCTCCTCAACACCTTATCTTGTGCCCTTTTTGGAAATGCAAAGGTTTTCTTGATAGCAATTTTTTACTCCTTATATTTCAGCAAATGAATTGCTGTATACCCGGTATAGAATGAAAACGCACTGCAGGGTGCAGCTCATTTATTGGCTCTGGGTTCCTCGGGTTCTTGATGAACCTACAAGCCCTATATATCCCCGCAACCAGAGGAGTCCAGCAGACGTAATGGTATATTGCTTTCGATAATCTGACATTGCAGGGAAAAGTTACAGAGTAAAACGTAGAGAAAAATTGATGGTTTTTTCACCTCAATTTCAATATTTTTCTTTTTCAGCTGTTATTTTCTGTAGGAAACCCTTGTAGGATCTACACAAATGACCCCTTGCTGAATTCAGAATTTTGTCTACTTTTCAGAAATGTTTAGGTTTCTGGGATCCAGCATTGGTTTCATGACCATTCCTGTCACTGACTGGAAGGAGGCTGAAAGCACAAAAAATTGCACAAATGGGGTATGCCCCAGTAAAATGCCAAAATTGTGTTGAAAAATTGCGTTTTCTGATTCAAGTCTGCCTGTTCCTGAAAGCTGGGAAGCTGCTGAGTTTAGCACCGCAAACCCTTTGTTGATGCCATTTTCAGGGGAAAAACCACAAGCCTTCTTCTGCAGCCACTTTTTCCAATTTTTTTGAAAAAAACGAAATTTTCACTGTATTTTGGCCAATTTCTTGGCCTCCTTCAAGGGAACCCACAAAGTCTGGGTACCTCTAGAATCCCTAGGATGTTGGAAAAAAAGGACGCAAATTTGGCTTGGTTAGCTTATGTGGACAAAAAGTTATGAGGGCCTAAGCGCGAACTGCCCCAAATAGGCAAAAAAAGGCCCGGCACAGGAGGGGGAAAAGGCCTGGCAGCGAAGGGGTTAATAGTATTGTTTATGTGCACTAAGTCTTTCTTTTTATTTATTTCTTAGTTTTGTTTGTATATGAAACACACGTTAGGGTGTAATAGGCTTTGTGTTTGGCTTTAGAAGTAGCACACGTTGTATAGACTACATATCCCAGAATGCCACTTAAGGGCATGGCTTAAAGGATTAGTATAAATAGTGCTTGTAATGGATTGGTTAATTACCGTGATCAAGACCGTGAGGGTCGAAACGCGTTGGTGTTAGTTTGTTTGGGGTCCTGTCATGAAATAAAACTAACCTGCTGTAATCCTGTGAGTGCCGCAATTTTGACTCAATTGTCAAACTGGTGTGAAGATTATTGATGGGAATAGGTCCTTCCCATATGCAGGCACCGACATGAGAAGAGCGTGCCTTTTTGGATCTGGTGGAGTTGTTATATATATATATATATATATATATATATATATATATATTTATATTTGCCACCAGTTGTCTTGCAGTTGCAGCTTGCGTCTTCAAAGCAATGCACATACTTCAACTGACGCATTTCAACTGTAGCTTTTAGGCAGCAATAAAAAAGTCAAGTAAGTATTGTGATTATGTTTCTGCTACAAAAGGGTCAGACTTTTGTCTAGTGGCAGTTTTAGTGCCATAAAGAAGCGCAGAAAGTTTATATGCCTATTGCAAGGAGCAAATCTGTATTTTATGTAAATAGCTGAGTACATTAGTAAAGTCAGCCATTACCTGCGCTATAATACAAATGAAATGTGTGTGAGGGGGTTAAGGGCGGCTATGGAGAGATGAAGGGCACTTTTGCTGGGTGGTAATGAGGGAATCCGAGGAGGAGGGAGTGGGAGCACCAATAATGATTGTTGGACTGGGCGCAGGAGGTGCTAATGACTGTGACGAATTGTATGTGACAAGGTGTTTTTTGAGTGTCTTGAAAGAACGTGTTGATTGAGGGAAGAAGCGCAGGTAAGGTGGCCTCTACTGTTGCACGTATCTCACACACACCATCGATTTTGTGACTGTCTACGTAGGCTAGTGTTTTAGAGCAACAGTTTAGCCAATAGCAGAGATGGCATCTTGATGGATGACTGCTGCCGTCACTCGGGTTATAGAGGACAGCTCTGACATAGGATTAGAGACTGAGACATCAGATACTGAGACAGCATCTGAGGGATAGGACAATGGCGCAGACTGTGGGAGTGATTTTTCAGTAGGAGGAGTCCCATTCGATAACTCCTCTTCCATTAAATTATGAGGGAGGTGATGAGGACAGTCCTGCTGTCTCTTCGCAAGCACAGTCTGTGCAACGGGGTAATAGTGGGTTAGCCCAACCCAGTGAGCAGGTGAATGCGGCGGCAAGCAGATAGAGAGTGCTCTCTTGGGAGCTCCCCAATTTAGTTCAGCCCCAAATTCCACCGCCCAAATCGTATTGTGGAGACATCAAAATTATCTATCACAAAACAAACTGGTTTTGTAAGGCAGGCACCTGTGTTTTTGGTCCTGGGTTCGGCGGCCATATAGAGAAACACACTAAACCCAAACATTTCTGGAAAATAGACATTCGTGGAGTCCACAGAGGTGTGACTTGTGTGGATTCCCCAAAGTTTTCTTCCCCAGAATACCCTGCAAAGCTGAAATGTTGAATAAAAACTCTATTTTTCTCGCATTTCTGTCACACAAACTACAGGAATATGCTGGGTTCAACAAAATTCCTACCACCCAGTGATTCCTCACCTGTCCTGATAAAAACACTACCCCACTTGAGTGCCTACACCTAGTGCCTGCGTCAGGAATGGATCATCCCAGGGTCAACAGCTGCCTCATGGAAGGACCAACATTGACCGTTGTGTGATCTATTCCGGTCACTGGCAACAGGCCTACCCACACAAGTGAGGTACCATTTGTATCAGGAGACTTGGGGGAACGCTGGGTGGAAGGAAATTTGTGGCTCCTCTCAGATTCCAGAACTTTCTGTCACCGAAATGTGAGGAAAATGTGTTTTTTTTAGCCAAATTTTGAGGTTTGCAAAGGATTTTGGGTAACAGAACCTGGTCAGAGCCCCACAAGTCACCCCATCTTGGATTCCCCTAGGTGTCTAGTTTTCAAAAATTGCCAAGGTTTGCAGGTTTCCCCAGGTGCCGGCTGTTGCAAAGTGCCTAGCTGTAGATTTGGCCTCTAGCTCAAACACCTCAGATTTCAATGTAAAAATGTGATGTGTCCATGTTGCGTTTCCTGTCGCGAGCATTAGGCCTACCCACGCAAGTGAGGTACCATTTTTATCGAGAGACTTGGGGGAACACAGGATAGCAAAACAAGTGTTATTGCCCCTTGTCTTTCTCTACATTTTTTCCTTACAAATGTAAGACAGTGTGTAAAAAAGACGTCTATTTGAGAAATGGCCTGTAATTCACATGCTAGTATGGGCACCCCGGAATTCAGAGATGTGCAAATAACCACTGCTTCTCAACACCTTATCTTATGCCCATTTTGGAAATACAAAGGTTTTCTTGATACCTATTTTTCACTCTTTATATTTCAGCAAATGAATTGCTGTATACCCGGTATAGAATGAAAACCCATTGCAAGGTGCACCTCATTTATTGGCTCTGGGTACCTAGGGATCATGATGAACCTACAAGCCCTATATATCCTCGCAACCGGAAGAGTCCAGAACACATAACGGTATATTGCTTTAAAAAATCTGACATTGCAGGAAAAAGTTACAGAGTAAAACGTGGAGAAAAATGGCTGTTTTTTTCAGCTCACTTTCAGTATTTGTTTTATTTCAGCTGTTGTTTTCTGTAGGAAAACGTTGTAGGATCTACACAAATGACCCCTTGCTGAATTCAGAATTTTGTTTACTTTTCAGAAATGTTTAGCTTTCCGGGATCCAGCATTGGTTTCACACCTATTCCTGTCACTAACTGGAAGGAGGCTGAAAGCACCAAAAATAGTAAAAATGGGGTATGTCCCAGTAAAATGCCAAAATAGTGTTGAAAAATGTGGTTTTCTGATTCGAGTCTGTCTGTTCTTGAAAAGTGGGAAAATGCTGATTTTAGCACCAGAAACCCTTTGTTGATGCCATTTTCAGGGAAAAAAACCACAAGCCTTCTTCGGCAGCCCTTTTTTCCCATTTTAAAAAAAAAAAAGAAAACAAATTTTTCACTGTATTTTGGCTAATTTCTTGGTCTCCTCCAGGGTAAACCACAAACTCTGGGTACCATTAGAATCCTAGGATGTTGGAAAAATGGACGCAAATTTGTCATGGATAGCTTATTATGTGGACAAAAAGTTATGAAGACCTAAGCGGGAACTACCCCAAATAGCCAAAAAAGGGCTCAGCACTGGGGGGGCGGGGGGGAGTAAGGCCTGGGTAAGGCCCAGCAGCTAAGAGGTTAATGGTGAGGTATGTGCTAATCTAATCTGTGATGCAGTTATTGTCGATATGACTGTTTCCCCCCACCCCCTGAAATGATGACCGCCTGTCTTGTATGTAGGGACAGGTGGAAGTGAGGTAACTCCGCCGATGTTGGGCATCATGGCGGAAGGCGGTCTTGCACCATCGTGCAATTCCTCATTGGATAACATGGGGCTCTATGAAGTACAGTGGCCAATAGGGATCTACGCTGCCGGTGACGGTGTACACAGCCGCGGATATGACCACCATTTTCTATCTGATTCCTCACTTCTTTCCTGACCTTCAACAGGAGAAGACCTACACTGCGTGTGCTGCTGTGACCTGTGTCTGAAACCTACCATGGCCTGTGTGACCAGGAAAAGGGCCCAAGCCTTCACTTCGGAGGAGTTGGAGCAACTGGTGTGCATGTGGGAAGGATTCATGGAGATGTGTGTGCAAGCATCATGAAAGGAGGGTTGGTGGATGGGGGGGAATGTCTTGAGGCGGTGTACATGGTGTGCGCTGGGCTATGTGTGTGCCAATGGTGATGGAAATGGGTATGGTGGGCAATGTGTGTGACAGGCTGGACTTTTTGTTTAATGGTGTTATGTCTATATTGCCTCTGCAGGTCAGCGCCCATCAAAAGAAGAGAATATAGCATGCCATCTCCAAGGACGTGTGGACCCTGGGGGTCTATGGCAAGTGGAGCACCCAGTGTCGGAAACGGTGGGAGGACCTGAGACGCTGGGCACGAAAGACCATGGAGGCTCAGCTGGGGATGGCCTTGCAACAAGGAAGGGGTGCCCGTCGGACCCTGACCCCCCCCTGATGGCCCGCATACGGGCGGTGCCCTACCCTTAGCTGGATGGGTGCTTGAGGGAATCACTGCAGCCTCAAGGAGGTGAGTACAGTGGGTATCATTATATTTTTTTGGCTGGTGGGGTGGTATCTGGGTGGTGGATGTGCGTTAGTGGGTACTCCTAAGGCCAGGCCAGATATTGCAGCGTAGGTCATCTGAAGGGTAATGGGTGTATGGCAAATACAGGTAACCTAGCTTGTTAGCAGTCCATTTCAGGCAGGGCATCGTGGGTGGTGGATGTGTGTTAGTGGGTGCCCCTAAGGCCAGGCCAGACATTGCAGCATGGGTCATCTGAAGGGTAATGGGTGTATGGCAAATACAGGTAACCTAACTTGTTAGCAGTCTATTTCAGGCAGGGCATCGTGGGTCCCAGGAGTGCTGCAGTTGGCGGTGTGTGGTCCTCATCTTGCCTTAGTAACTAGCCATATCACTGGTAGTGCAATGCATAGTGCTTAAGCCTGTTCCCTGTGTGTGACGGTGATTTGTATGCCAATAGAGGTGTTTGTGCAGTCATTGACCCAGTGTATCTTTTGTCTCTCTCCCCCCTTTGTTTTGTCATCCTGTCCTTATGTGCATTAGCATCATTTGGCGGAGGAGCAGGGGCACGGCGACAGAGGGAGCTGCATCCCACAGGACCCAGGAGGCAGAGTCCACTGACGCAGAGGGAACCAGCCGGACAGAGGACGAGGGGAGCACCATGGCGGAGACAACAAAGACTCCAATACCTCCTCTGATGGGAGCTCCCTGGTGGTAGCAGACACCTCTGTGGCCAACCCAGCTGCAGGTACAGCTGCCACCCCGTACCAGCACCACCCTCCCAGCAGCCCCTCAGCAAGTTGCCAGTGCCCGCTCACCCAGGAGGGTGGCCATGTCCTTCACCCCAGGGACCTCAGGCCCTGCCTCAGTGAGCCCTGTGGCCCTTGCCCTGAGTGAGGAGGCTTTGACCTCCTGAGATCCATCTCTGTAGGGCAATCAGCCATTATGAATGCCATCCAGGGGCTTGAATCCCAGATGCAGCAATGCAATGCATTCCTGGAGGGCATTCACGGTGGATTGGCGGCCCAACAGAGATCGATTCAGGCTCTGACCTCCTCTCTAATGGCAGCCATTGTCCCCGTTTCTACCGTCCCCCCTCCAACTACCACTTCCCAGTCCCATTCTCCTCAATCCCAACCCATCCCATGCACACATACAGACGAGCATGCACACAAGACAACAACCATGAGTGTCACAGGCAAACACAAGCACCGCACTTAATCACACAAGCACTCACGCAAACACCATACAGTTGCAGACAACATCCACTGCCTCCACTGTCTCCCCCTCCCCCACCAAGTCATGTCCACACTCACACCTGCATGCACTACATCAACATCCAGCACCAGCATCACCACACCAAGCAGCACACACACTTCAATAGCAGACACCTCCACAACAGCCATGCATGCGTCCCCTCTGTCCTCTACCACCTTGTCTGTCCCCCTCCTCCTAAAGGACACAAATGCAAACACACATACCCAACAGCCATCCACCTCACATCAGCATACAGCCAATGCACCTGCACCCAAATCCAACAGACATACATCTCCTACAACCACTCCCTCTACCCCCACTCCCATCACTCCTTTTCCTTGCCCAAAATGACCTCTTCCCCCCTCTCCCCTGGTCCTGCCCGTATGAGCAGGGTACCAAAGACCCAGCCCAGCACCTCAGCCAAACAGTCCACAGGGGCAGTGGTGGCACCACCTACTCGTGGAGGTAAGGATTCCACATCTCCATCGAAGAAGGGAAAGGACTTGCACCTCCATGCAAGAAGGGAAAGGAGCCTGTACCTACAGGCAAGAGGAGGAAGGAACCTGCACCTCCATTCAAGAAGGGGAAGAAGCCATCAACCCCGCCAGGAAGGGTAAGGAATCCACGCGCCATGTAATAGAGGAGACGGAGACCTCTACTCCAGCGGAGGCTGTCAGGGTGACACCTCAACCACCAGCTGTCACAGGGCCCCCACCAACAGCTGAGGAAGTGCAGCCATCACCACCTGCAGAGGCTGCCCAGGAGGCACTTCCATCCACCACCACGCTGCAGCCATCACCACCACCTGCAGAGGCTGCCCAGGAGGCACCTCCATCCACCACCACACTGCAGCTATCACCACCTGCAGAGGCTGCCCAGGAAGCACCGCCTTCCACCAACACACTGCAGCCGTCACCGCCAGCGGACATCATGCAGGCAACCCTCCAGGGGCTGCTGTATGAGGGCCCCCCTCCAGAAACAGTGGGAAAGTCACTCACCAGAGAGACTGTGGCCTTGCACTCCCCAGGACAGAGAACTGGGCATGGAGTCCCATCCAGAACCAGTGGGAAAGTCACCCACTCCAGAGACTGCCCTTTCACTCTCCAGGACAGAGCAATGGGCATGTTGCCCCCTCCAGAACTAGTCGGAAAATCACCCACCTGAGAGACTGTGACCTTGCACTCCCCAAGACAGAGAACTGCGCATGGAGCCCCATCCAGAAGCAGGGGGAAAGTCACCCACCTGAGAGACTGTGGTCTTGCACTCCCCAGGACAGAGCGATGGGCATGTTGCCCCATCCAGAACCAGTGGGCTTGTTCCAGCATCCAGCTGAGGTGTCCCCCTCCTCCCCCTGAGGTGCCTGTCCACTTGCAAACTGATGACCCTGCAGAGTTCTATCCGGATGAAATCAGGATTCGAGTTGGGCCTTAGACTGT
Source organism: Pleurodeles waltl (assembly GCF_031143425.1). Taxonomy (NCBI): domain Eukaryota; kingdom Metazoa; phylum Chordata; class Amphibia; order Caudata; family Salamandridae; genus Pleurodeles; species Pleurodeles waltl. The sequence continues at coordinate 31,770,004 of NC_090441.1, forward strand.
GCCCTGTGGCCACGTGCGCCCTTTGAACATAGGACTGGGCAGTGTCCCTTTGTTTACATGTGTACATATCTGTTTCATTGACAAATCGATAAATTTATAGATGTTGATTTGAATCACTTTCGTCCATTCCTGTTGTCCTTGCATTATTCTGCCGTGTATCGGGGGCAAATTGTTTTTCGTGTGCAGCTGGTTGTGTGTATGGTGTGTGTGTGTGTATGTATGTGTGTGTCGGTGTGTGTTGTGTGTGTGTGCCTTACTCTCGTTTTCCTCCCTTCCTCCCTTGTGTGCTAGGCGGCTGTGCTAACCGTCGTCATCTTCGTCGGCATTAGTGTTCCAGGTGGAGCATAACGTAGAAGATAATCGGGAAAACTTGCAGTTTGGGTTCCATGTTGGCGTTCTTCTTCCCTTTGTCTCGGATGGTGAGTCCTTTCTCTTCTGTGATGAGTTTCCACCAGACTTTTGATGGCGTTGGTACCGCCCCAACAGAAAAGGTGTCGGTTTGCTGTGTCTTAATATGGTGGGTGGTACTTTGTCTTCCGCCTGGCTGTTGGCGGCTACTGCCGTGGTGAGTGTTGTTTACGCCCTGGCGGTTGGTGTGGTACATTGGCTGTCTATGGGAGTTTTCACTGCCATAGTCATAATTTGGCAGTAATTACTGCCACTTTACCACTCACTACTAGGGTCGGATTGAGGGCCTAAGTCCGAGAGTAGAAATCTTCACTATGGCTCCGTCCAGTTGCTCTGACAATGACTCCTCCTAATCGGACACTGCTAGCTGCCTTGACTCCCTGAAATTTACCTTCTCAAACATTTTTTTACAAAAAAGCCGGAAGGCAAATGGAGACTGAGCCCAATCTGCCTTGTGTATCCGTGCCACGCTCCATCACAGTCAGCTCTTTGCGCCCCACCCCTGAGACTAGATGTTCTCGGTTGGCATTTTAATCTTTTAGGCACCACTTTTCACTTTCAAAATTTGTAACTCGGGTTTTTTTTTGTGTCAAAAAATTTGTTAAAATTTACTCTGTTTTCCTAAATTAGTGTTGGATTTTTCTTTTGTTTTGTTTTCACTTTATTATCATTTAAGTGCTGCAAAAGAAAACTTACTTAGTAAGCATCTGTTTGTGGCATGTACTGCTGTAGATTCACATGCTGTGCATGATCCTGCCATCTAGTATTTGGTCTCGGATGTGTGCCAGTTTTTCTCAGAAGAAAGTCTTTCGAGTCGAAGTTTTGTGACTTCTCCTTTTGTTGGTAATGCACATGGTCATCGACTTCATTGTTAAGATTTCTTTTTTTTTTACCCGCATGGCGGGGAGGTTAAAATGCGAAGCATATTATAGAGTGGTGTCCATGCAGAGGAAAGTAAGAAATATTAAATTGACAGCAACTAATACAAGCATCCAGGGAGGAGGGTGGGCATCTGTAAATCTACTGTACTACATGCCACAAACAGATGTTTATGAGGTAAGTAACCTTTTTCTTTCAAGGCATGTGTGGCTGTAGATATACATGCTGTGCACATACTGTAAAGCAGTCCTCCCAAAATAGCGGTGGCTAGCCTATGGGAGTTGCAGTGGTTTCGAAAAGTGTTTGTAGAACTGCTTGACCAATAATGGCTTGCCGGCAAGCTGGTACATCCACACAATAATGTTTTGTAAAAGTATGTGGTGTGAACCATGTAGCTGCTTTACAAATATCAGCAATAGGGATATTTGCGAGAAAGGCCATAGAGGCTCCTTTTTCCTAGTAGAATGGGCTCGGGGGGGGGGGGGGGAGTTAATGTCCTTTTAGCCTTAGCATAGCATGTCTGGATGCATTTAATAATCCATCTAGAAATTCCCGATTTAGAAATGGCTTTCTCTGTCTGAGGTTTGGAGAAAGCAACAAAAAAGCTGCTGTGCTTTTCTAAAGGATTTAGGGGCATCTTGCAAGGCCCTGCATGGCTTGATAAATCCAGAGTAATCCAACACAACGCAAATTGCTTCGTTGTGTTAACCTGCCCAAGTGAGATGTTGCATGGGTGGAGTGTGGGTGTTCCCACACCGCCACCCATGGATTTGCCATATTCCCAGATTCATCAATAGCGGTAAACCTAGGAATGTGTTGAAATGCTATGCCTCCCAAGGGGAAGCATAACAAGGAGAAATATCTCTCTCTCCTTGTTTTTCCGCTTTCTATGTGTGCTAGAGGAAAAAGCCTCAAAGGATTTTGTGCAGGAAGCTGTCCCTCCACAAAATCAATCCTGTTTGCAAAACAGGCACCCTTGCACCATGGGATGGGGGGGGGGGGGGCTGCGTTGGTGCTAGGTAGCCAAAAGGATTCCAGCACAAGGAAAGGATAGGAATGCGTCATATTATGTTAAAAAACAGCTCATTCCTGCCCTTTCACGCAATACAGCAAGGAGGCTTGCTGCCCTGCGCTGCATGAAAGCTACATCAACATGCCCCTTAGTACTGTCAAGATTATACACGAGGGCTCATTCACCATCTAATATATGGTGAGCCCGTTCCACTAACGAGACATGTTGAGGGAAAAATACAGGAAGTTCAATAGATTGAGATGAAACTGTGAAACCATCTTTGCAAGAAACAGGGTTGGTGTGGAGTACAACCCTATCTCTATGTATTTGGAAGAAGGGTTCTTCCAAGGTTAGGGCCTGAAACTCACTGAGGGAAGTGATGGCAACCAGAAAAAGTACCTTCTAGGAGAGAAACTAGAGGGGGCAGGAGTTGAGGGGTTCAATGGAGGGCCCATTAATCTTGTGAATACAATGTTAAGATTCAATGTTGGGACTGGTGGGACCCGAGGCAGGAATAGGGAAACATGTTGCCTGTTCTGAAGATAAGCAGCTACAGCCTCTAGATGTAGTCTTATGGATGTGAAAGCTAAGCCAGAAGTTTAGAAGTGAAAGAGGTAGCAGGCAATATCTTGTACTTTGACTGCTAAGGGACAATACGTTTGGAATGACAATAGTGAACACATCTCTTTTATTTAGCATTGTTAGAGGTACGAGTAGTAGGCCTGCGCACTTCAAGAATGTTCGTGCATTCTGGTGGGAGATTAAGGTATCAAAATTCCAGGACTTCTGGAGGCGGGTCTCAAGGTTGAGACACACTGGGATTCAGGTGCCTGATTTCTCCATGGTTCTGCGTGATAAGGTTCTACCTGTTGAGGACCATGGCTGTCATGCACATATGGGAGCTACTAGGATGAGGGTGAGAGATGTCTGCCGAAGTTTGTGAACCACAAAGGGAAGCAGAGGGAGAGGCACAAAAGTGTATGCAAATATCCCTGACCAACTCATCCATAGTGCATTGCCCTGGGTGTGGGAACCTGCAGGTGAAGTTTGGGCATTTGGTGTTTTCTGCTGTGGAAAACAGATCTATCTCTGGTAGTCCCTAATACTGGAAGTAGTGATTGAGGACTTGCAGGTGGAGTTCCCACTCATGGACTTGTTGCAGCATCCTGCTGAAGAGGTTGCCAAAGTCATTGTCCACTCCCAGCAAGAATTCCACTAAGAGGTGGATCTTGTGAAGGAGAGCCCATTTTCAAATGTTCTGGGCTAGGTATGAGAGCAGAGGGGATCTGGTGCCCCCTTATTTCTGAAGGTACTACATGGCTGTCATGTTGATAAGGACTACTTTGCTAAATAGGAGAGGAAAGAAAGCTTTCAATTAAAGGTGAATAGCTAGTAGCTATAGATGATTTATATGAAGAGTTCACTGACTGGGAATTTCACTGACCTTGGACAGTCAAATTCTGTGAATGCACTCCCCATCCTGTACGGGAGGCGTACGTTGTTATGGTCCTCTGGGGAACTGGATCAAGGAATGGAAGTCCCTTTAACTAGTTGCTCGTGTTACACCATTGAAGTGTGGCAAGTTTGACGGCCAACCAACACTAGATACTCCTATTGACCATCCGCTTGAGACCACTGGTGAGCCAAGCACTCCTGTAATGGATGAATGTGTAACTTGCCATGGGGCACGATAGCGATGCATGAGGCAATCATGCATTCCTAGGAGGCGCATAGTGTCCCTGAGTGACCTGTTGATTTGTTTGAAATAGAGGAATGAGCTCCTAATAAATTGTAGCCTGGAGGCATTTGGGTAGGCTATGGCCATCTTTGAATTGAGAAGTGCCCCTAGATAAAGCTGGATCTGAAGGGTTGGATATTTTGAAGCATTGCTGGTAAAGCCTAGTTCTTGAAGTAGGCTGATGGTGACCTGAGTGTGTTGGTGACATTTTAGATGAGTGGCACTCTTTATGAGCCACTCGTCCAGATGGCGAAAGACATGGATGTCCTGTATGCGTAGGTGAGCGGCCACTACAGCGAGACACTTGGTGAAGACCGTGGGTGTGGTACTGACTCCAAAGGGGATCACTTTGAACTGTTAATGCTGTCTGCTTACTACGAATATGAGGTACCGGTGAAATGCTGGATGGATTGGAATGTGGAAATAGGTCTCCTTGAGGTAGTGTGTGGCCATGAAGTTGTCTTATTGTGCTCTGATAGAATGTATTTGTTTAGGGGCCTGAGATCCAATATTGGTCTGAGGGACCAGTCCTTTTGGGGGATGAGGAAGTATAGCGAGTAAACTCCCATACCCTGGTGATGGTGAAGGATGGTTTCTAGATCTCCTTTATGAAGGAATGTTTGGACCTCTTCCCTAAGTAACTTTTGGTGTTGTGGGAGAGTTTGCGTTTGCGAGGTGGAATGTTGCACAGTGTGAAAGTGAGCTTCAGACAAACATGATAGTTAATATCCAACTCCCGCTTTTTGGACGTGATGTTCCGCCAAGCAGGAAAGAACCCTTGAAGATGAGCCTGACTGGTGTTATGTGATTGGGGGCATGAGAGGTAAGTCAGGGCTTAGAGGTGGTGGTTGATCCTTTGAGAGGTCCGCCTTTACCTCGGCCTTTTGGATTGTTTCCTCTGTAAGCACCTTGAAAATAGCCTCTGGGAGAGGTGTTTTGAGCTTGTGGTCGCTGGTATAATGCAAAGGTTTCGGGAAAAGTGGTCTTATAACCTCCACAGTAGGATGAGCAGTGACAGGAGCTGCGATAGGAAGGGGTTCAAAGGGCACCTTTTGCTTTCGCGATTTCATTGTCCTTTTTAATTTTTTCTAATAAGGTATTTACCTGCAGGCCAAAAAGATGTTCCCCACCGAAAGGCAGATTAAGTCGGTTTTGTGGACTTAATGTTTGAACCCAGAGACACTGAGCAATGCATGCCTACGTTAAAAGACACTGGAGCTAACCACCCCCTAGCAGCCGTATCATCAGCAACTACAGCACAGCTTATGGTGGAGTTTAAGATCTGCTTCCTTTCAGAGACAAAGTCATAGCCTCTCTTCTTGTGTACATCTTGGAGAAATTAGAGAAGTTACTCTTTTTTGTCTCAATGGGCCCAGTTCTATCAAGAAAGCAGCCCAAAAGAATTGACCACCTGCCAATGATTGGCTGATAGTGCAGCTACCCTCTTGCCTGCAGCATCTAACATTTTACTCTCCTTATCTGGTGGAGGGGGAATCACCAGTGGTCTGAGTTGGTCCTTTTTCATGCAGTAGCTACCACTAGTGAGTCAGGTGGAGCCTGGCCCTGGATGTAGAGTGGCTCAGTTGGGGATGCCTTTTATTTCTCATCCATCCTTGGTGTAATGACCCTAGCTAGAACTGGGTCCTAGAAGATGTCTGGTGTGTAAAGGAACATGCCTTTGAGCATGGGGAGGTACTGAGCAGAACGTTTTATGGAGAAAAGGCTTTCAAAAAAGGAAATCATCCTCTAAGGACTCAGTGTGCAGGACCACTTAATGGAAGGTGGCAGCCCTACCAATGAGGTAGTGGTAGGAAGTGGTATCATCCGGAGGGGAGGGTTTTGCAGGGAATAGGTCAGGGCCCGTATCCGCTGGTGGATCAGAATTGTAGGTATTTCAGCAATCATCCTGAGGTGCGATGTTCAAATTTTCCCCATGACCCTGTTCCCTCCTGTATCTGAATTGGGGCTGGGGAACTGTTGAGGTGTGTATGATATAGGGTCAGCTGGAGAGGCAGGAAGTGAGGCTGATCTCTGTGGAGAGGGTAGAGGTGGTGGACTAGTGAAAAAGCAAAGGGCTTGTGGATTTGTCCATTCTCTTGAACTGCTTTGGTGGAGGTGGCATATCCCAGGCTTATTCGAAGGACAGTTGCCATTTATATTGTTGAGAAGTAGATGCTGGAGGGTTGGTGATGATTCGGACTGTATGTGGATGGTTAATCAGGTATTTCTCATGGGTGGGATTTTTTCTTGGAATTTATTTAGAATCAGTTCGACAGTCCCTGATCTGTGATTGAACTTGCTGTTGGACGCCAATCGTTTAACTTCTGACACCGAAGGTTTCAGCTACGACACCGAAGGCCTCGACTCTGGTGACTTTTGTGTTTGGGCACCAAAGGTGTTAGCTCCAAAGGTCAGCTCAACACCGAGGTGGGAGCGGCCGGTGCTGAAGCAGTCGGCCTGGATGTTTTGTTTGACGCCAAGCTGGGACAAGGAGCTATTCCTGAAGTTGTCTGTCAGTGCCAAACGATGGTCCGAAATCAGTGGTGGCCAAGCAGTCTGTTTCTGGTGTTCCAGAGAAACTGTTTGCCCCTTTGATAAGGGTTGCTCTGCGTGGGGTCCAGTACAGTGGTGGTACAGTACTCATGGCTGGCTGTGCTGCTGGAAGATCCTGGGTTTCCGGTTATGAAGATGTTTTGTTTTTACCCACCATCCTCGAAGAGTACTTCAGTTGCTTACTATACTGCTTGCTTTTCTGATTCAAGCATGTGAATCTATGAAAGATCCCAATACTGGATAACTGCAGTTACAGGTAAGTAACTCATTTTCTTATCCAGTATTGGATCTTTCATAGATTCACATGCTTGAATCAGAAAAGCAAGCAGTATAGTAAGCAACTGAAGTACTCTTCGAGGATGGTGGGTAAAAACAAAACATCTTCATAACAGCCAATACAACCTACATATTTGGATGTATCTAGACAAACATTTAATATTGTAAGCACTCGTATCTGAACATTTTGATCAATAAATGTTAACTGAACAATAAAGCAGCAATACACAGTTGACTGAAAAGTATTAGAATCAATATGAATAAACACCTCTATTTGAAGAGGCTCACCTTATTGGAATAGATGGCAGAGCACAGCCTGTCCCACGGTCGAGTCACTGCGTTGTGTTACTCAAGGCAGTAGGTCTACATGAACGAGTGGGTGCTCTTCAATGTGGCAGCTCAGCATATTTTCTCCAGTGGGATTCCTGCGAAAAGAGAAGCTGAAGTGGATACTACTTCTGTGGAAAGTGCCTTAGCTTTTCTCGCCAGGGGTTTGCCAACCTTTGGATTGTTGCTGACATCCACCGTGCGATTGTGGCTTTCGTCACTGCAGTCCTCTGGTGCCTTTGACTATGAGACACTAGTAGTTGATCCACTTTGCGAATCTGTTCAGTACAGTTCAGGTAGAACTTGAGACACCGTTTGATGTAAGTGTGGAGAGTCTTTTCAGCCTGTGTGGTAAGATTGGGAAAACATTTCTGAAATATGATAGGTTCATTGACTTGCGATTGGAAACGCATCTTTGGAATGAACCTCGTATTTGTTCTAAAAATGGCAAATTTGCCTGTGAAGCGTAGATAGGGCTCTAGGATCTTGAAGGCCTCTATCTTACCGACTCTTCTTTTGGATGTGAGAGCGCGTAGTATAGCAACCTTTCACGTGAGGAACTTCAGTTCCGTCTTATGAATTGGTTCGAAAGGGGATTTTATTAATTGCGAGAGGACCACACTGAGATGCCATTCCGGGGGAGGCACTTGCACCCTTGGGAAAGTTCTGAATAGCTCTTTCATAAATTGTTTAATTAGTCTTGTGAAGCAGAGAGATATAGTTTGTGTGAAACGTCTGTACCTTGAGATTGTAGCAAAGTGAACTTTAGTTTATGCATAAATAAGGCCCGACTTGACTAGTGAAAGAAGATAAGGTATGATCTGTTCGGAAGAGGCTTTAAACAGGTGCAAGTTATTCTGATGGCTCCAAGAACAGAATCTTTTCCACTTTAGCCTGTAAGCTTTGTTCATACTTTCCGCCCGTGCTCTGGATAATATATCTCTACATTCCTGATTGATGGTTAAGTTTCAGAACTCATAGAACTCAGTAGCCATGTGTGCAACTGGAAAGGCTGGCTCTGGGTGTAAAACTAGGCACTTGTCCTTGTTAGAAGCATTCGTTTTTTCAGAAGACTGATGGGTTCGATCACGGAGAGAAGAATCCGCTCGGTAAACAAGTGTTGTCTGGGCAACTTGGGGGCTATCAGGATGAGTCGACAGTGTTCCACTTTCATCTTCTTGCGAATCCTGGTAATAGGAACGGAGAAGTGTATGCATACATTTCCAACCGTCACTGTGACTGTGGGAGCAGGTATTGCTTGGCATAGAGCTAGCATTTGGCATTCTTGTCTGTCACGAAAATATCCAACGCTGGCTTTCCCCAGCGTGAGAAAATCTTGTCTACTTCTAGTTGATCCATTTCCCACTTGTGGCAACTGTCCTCTGTTCTGCTGAGAATGTCCACTAAAAAGTGTTGTTCACCCCAACATGTGTTCAACGCATAAAGAAATTTTGTGAATTGTGAGCCAATCACAAAGAGCTTGGGCTTCTTGAGAAAGAGAAAGGGACTATGTTCTTCGACGTAATACATGCTGGCCGTTTTGTCTGTCTGGACCAGCATCGAGGAGCCTGTTATTCGTGGCAGAAAACCTTGTAGCATGAGAAATATCACTTTTACTTCTAGGTGATTGATGTGCTTGAGTCTTTGATACTTGGACCATTTCCCTTGGATCTGTAGGTCCTGTAAATGACCGGCTCAGCCCTCTAGGGAAGCATTGGTCGTGATGACGAAGTTTGAAACTGGAGTCAGGAATGTCAGGCCTCGAGAGATATGATCGATGCGAGACCACCAGAAACTGACTTTCTTTTGGAGATTCGTAGAGCCAGATTGGATAGTCTTCAGTGTCTGTTTTCTGACAAGTAAGCTGTGCTCTCAATTATGTTGAGGTTGGCACCCAGGAAACTTATCCTTTGAGTTGGCATGGTGAAGGATTTTTGGTAGTTTACGGTGAGGCCTAGTCTGTGAAATAGTGAAAGGCAGGCCTGGTGGCTTGGGATGCTTGTTGCGGTGATGAAACTTTCAGCAGCCAATCCTCTAGGGCAGGGAAATACCTGATGACCTTGTTTGCAAATGAGTAGCCACCACTGGTGCAAGCTATTTCGCGAAAACCCAAGGGGCTGACTGCAGTACGAAAGGAAGGACTTTGAACTGTTAATGGGTACCGGCTATGGTCATTGCAATCTTTGGGATGAATGGGAATGTGGAAGTAAGTATCCCGCAAGTCCAATGATGTAATGTAATCTCCACTGTCTAGAAGATGAAGGATGTTTGATAAAATAATACGGCAAGACTGTGCATAAATCTGCTCAATTATCAGAGGTCCTGTATGGGCCTCCATTCCCCTGTCTTCTTTCGCACCAGGAATAAAATCTTAACCCTCTTTGATGAAGGGGAACCTTCTCTATCGTAAGCCTCTTTCCTCAGTAAATGAAGACGTACTGGGGTGGGTGTGCTAATTTCGAAGGATGGTTTGATGGTCTCTGTGCAAACTTCAAGGTATGGCCGTAATTCACTAGATCAAACACCCATTTGTCTGATGTTATCTCTTTCCAGTGGTGGAGGTTGTTTAAGATATTCAGGCCCACATGGATGGAAGGAGTGGGTGTAGCCGGTACCTGATCCAGGTCATTGTTTGCAGCCTGAATCGCTACCCTGTTGCTTTCAGTGTGAAGTTTGTTTGTTGTAGGCTGCTAAGGGTGGCTGGGGATAGGCCTGATGGTAGGAGGTCCTATATTGAGAGTTTGAAATTGTGGGGTCTTTGGTATCCACTTCTGTAAGAAGAGAAACCTCTCCCTCTGGCACCTCGAAAAGGCAATAATTGAATTGCAAAGTGCCAAGAGACCTGTCAGTGTCCATGTCTGTATTTATTGCCAATAAGGCATCGTCAATGTTTCGCCATGGTAGGCCATGTCCAAGATATTTGATTGGACCTCCGTTCTTAAAAGATGTGGCCTTTAATCCATCCATGACACCTTAAAGCTACTACTTCAGCTAATTGGTGGAAACCTGTGGAGGCGATGTTGAGGGCACAATCGATAATCTGTGAAGTACGCTCGCCCTCCTGTAGTATCTTCTTCGCTTCAGACTTCCTGTCCTCAGGGATGAAAACAGGCACAGTGCTGATATCTGACCACATCTGGCGGGCATAATGCCCTAGGATTGAAAGAGTGTTGGCTACACAGATGGTAATTGCAGACATGAGAGAAGACCTCTTCCTCACATTTTCCAGACGTTTGCCTTCCTTATCTGGTGGAGCAGATATGGGAATGGACGGTTATTTTTAGCGTTTCTGAGCTGCCTGAGAGACAACAGAGTAAGGCTTAGAGTGGCCGATGAGAATCAGGGGAATCCTCTGCTGCCTTTTGTTTTTCATCAAGGCGAGGTGGAAAAGGAGGGACCGTAGCCAGATTTTTCATGATTTTAAGACCCTCACTCCAGATGTAATCTATGATGGGCATGGCTCTCACTGTCTTTCTAGCCTGCTCTTTAAAATCATGGAGAAGACAGTCCAACTGCGTAACAGAGGTTGATAGATCGAAACGTGCTGCAGCTCGGTCCATTAAGTTTTGGAAACCCCCGATGTCCTCAGGGTCGAGTCTGAAGGGTGAGGAGGTGGAGGAGATGGAGTAGGTGCAAAGTAATCATCCCATTCATCTTGCAGTTGTTGTGGACAGGGATTTCTCCCTCTTCCCTTTCATCTTCTTTAGAAGCGTCATCCTCTCCAGGAGGTGCGGCAAAGGGTAAGGCTGGTGTAATCCTGGGAGTTGGTGGCGGAGTGGTGTTTCTCAGCATGACAGGAGAAACAGCCTGGGGTTGTGCTGGCTGTTGTTCTTGGTTAGAGTCCGGAAACCTCCTTCTGTATTCTTGCAGCATGGCCTGCAAATATTGAACCAGGGAGGTGGGCATTTGAACAACATTTTGCCTAGGATGAGGACAGTCAAAGTGTTCACACGTTTGCTACGCAGGGTGTTATAAGACTCCTAGCAATGTTGGTTGTCATCCTCTTGACACTTCATTTAAAGTTCTGAGGGACTGTGTGTGTCCCTAAAAGGTCCCTCATCATCAGACATCTCCCACTGAAACAGATGGCTTATAAGCAAAGGTGAAACTTTGCTTGGAGAGGTCACCTCAGGGCGCAAGTCAGGCTTTGGTATTTTTGTGATTTTATAGTAATTTTATCCATCAATGACGTGGTTGACGATGCAAAAGGGAAATGTGATGTTGGAGGTAGAATTCCTCTCGTGATGGTGCCCTCGATGGTAGTGTTCGACGGTGGTGTCAATGGAGGTGTCCTCTACCGTGGTGTCCTTGACTGGGGTGCAGCCGTCGGTGTCTTTGTTGTCATTGGCTTCGATGATGGTATCTTCCTCTTTGACAGCAGTGGCGATGTCAAATCCACTGTCAACGGTGACGTAGTCAAATACCTTTGTGGACGATATGGGTGCAGTAATAGCTGTCGTTGACGAAGTTCTTGACGGCAATGCCCTAATTGATGAGACAGTAGTGATGGTAGCTGTGGTCGTCATCAAGACTAACGTAGACGGTGAGGTTGTCGTCAATGGGTTTTAGAGAGAGGATTTTAAACCATGCTGTCGACGGTTCAGCTAAGGGAGAGCGGTGATGCTCCTTTTTCTTCAAAAGTGAAGTGGATGATTGGGAGGAGGAACTTTCTTCTATTTGAAGGGTCTTTGTGGTTTTAGAAGAGAAGGTATGGCACATTTTACACTCCTTTACCTGATGTTGTGGGTAAAGGCAGTAGAGACAGTCCCTGTATAGGTCATCCAGATACAGCCTCTTCTTCTCACAGGACTTGCAGGAACAAAACAGACCTTTCTTGGAAGGCCTAGACTCTGTAGATGCTGCAAAACTGCAATTCACAGGGAAAAAAAAAACAGAGCAGAGCTCAGGGAGACTCACTTCACACAACAGGTGGTAGAAAATTTGAGGGAATCAGCCTCTCTTGGGACTATCCTAGAGGATGCTAGCACCTGATTAGGTATAGCTCAAGTTCGGTCCTTTAAAAAAAAAAAAAAAAAAAAAAAGGGACATAGATAGGCTATTAAACTGATGGCCTACTGCCATTATAGCCTATTATAATTCATGCATATTGCTTTATTATTGTACTGAGGGACTCCCACTTCGATGACACGAAATGATTCAAGCATGTGAATCTATGAAAGATCCAATACTGAAAACTGGGAAGGGGTGCCATTACCCTGATTCACTGCTCCCTACTCACTAACGCACCTGACAGACTTGTAGGGCTACGGGACAGGTGCGTGGCCTGGGTGGGGAACTTGGACGAAGACTGGAGGGAGGCCTACCTTGTACCTCAGGAACTGGCTATATCAGCGCACTTGAGGATAGTGCAGATTAAATACTTTCACATGTCATACCTCACTCCACAGTGCTTGCAACACATGAATACCGGGCCTTTTGAGGGGTGTGTGAGGTGTGGACAAGTAGGGGCAAATCTCTTGCATGTTGCCTGGAAGTGCCCGAAGGTGCGCCCCTTCTGGGAGGGAAGTTTCCACGGTACTGGGGCGCTTGATCGATTTGAATGTGAAGGTGGCAATACTGGTCCTTCTGGAAGAGCAGGGCGGGGGAAGTGGGGGTGGGCGGGTGGAGAGAACTTTTATCGTGCTGGCAGGCCTAGAGGCCAAATGAGAAATTGCGCAACAATGGAAAAATCTCAAGACGCCATCCGTCACGAAGTGGCGAGCAGGGATGGACTGGTGTTCTCTAGTGGAGAAGCCGATCTATGACGCGATGGGCTGTCCCCAGAAATATGAGGCAATCTGGGGGAAGTGGAGGGCACATCGTGGACTGAACTACTAAACAATGTATTTGCCCGGGGACGAGTGGTGGGTATTTGGCCACCGACTGCACACTATGTACGGACCCATCCATTGTACTTGTGTTCTACTGTACTCACTGCATCACATTGTTGTTGTCTTTTGTTCTCCACTCCAAAAAATAAATTAAATTGGATATAAAAAAAAAAGAAAGATCCAATAACGGGTAACAATGTGCATTACCAGCAAGAGGAGTCACAATCAATGTAGCCTCTAATTTTTTTTCCCCCCTGTGTGCGGCAGTGAATGGTCTCTGTGCACTACAGCCAAGGCCATATGTGTCAAAAACATGTGACAACTCACTAGGCAAGCAAGTGAGCTAACAGTCCGTGCTATTTGTCAGAAGTGAGATCACTCACCCTTTAACCCAAGATTACACCACAGGGAGGACACCTTGTCTGACCCTTAGCCCGTACGCAACCACCTATTGATGAGTCAGTAGGGGAATGAAGGGCCAAAGGTTAACACTACAGAAAATGAATAGATCACTTTGTAAGTATTGTATTGCAATTACATTTATATAGCGTTTACTAGCACTAACAATGTGTGGAAGCGCTTCACACCAAGCAGCACACTGCTCTGAAACTGAAGGTAAACATTTAATCCAGTGGTTTTCTGTTATTGTTGGTAAAGAGTTTAGTCTAGTTCTCTCAAGGAGACCATTACCTGTCTTCATGTCAACTTGTGTCTTTGATGTATCAGGTAGGTATAATCATTACTGGGGGGGGTATGTGAGTTCACCAGATGGTCGGTGAGATTAGCAGTCTGGCTTTCAAAGGAGGACAGGTTGTGATCTTTGAGATGAGGTGTGTTCAATTTGCATGAATACAATTGTTGGAAAATGGCCCTCTCCGATGGGTCATACCAAACGTTTTGCCTTCCTCCTCATTTTCTGACCTTGTTTTTCCTAGTTTTAGGACTCTGTGCATTTTGCCACTGCTAACCAGAACTGAGGTGCTTGCGTTCCCTCCGTTAAAACATGGTAATATTGGCTCAAACCCAACTGGCATATTTAATGTATTTAAATGTCCCTAGTAAAGTACAATAAATGTGCCCCATGGCCTGTAAGCCAAATGCTACTATTGGGCATGCAGCATTGATTGTGCCACCCACCTAAGTAGTCCCTCAACCAGGTCTCAGGCCTGCCATTGCAGGGCCTGTCTGTAGAGTTTACAAGATAAACCTCTTGCCAGGCTCAATTCTTCCCTTTTTATACATGTTTTTTTAAACAAACTTTGTTTTTAAATTTATTTTAGCAAGGTCCGATACACTGCATGCATGAGGTCTTCCCTCTTTATACATATCTCACCCCTAAGGTAGACCCTATACGATCTAACGGGTGGGGTGTAATGTATTTAAAGGGCGGCACATGTACCTTTAAGTTTTACATGCCCTGGTAGTGGACAAACTCCCAAATTCATTTTTTCACTACTGCAAGGCCTATCTCTACCATAGGATAACATTGAGATTACATTATTACATCATATAAGTGTAATTTCCAATTGGGAAGAGATGGGACAACGTCTGCTGTCTGGAATCATAATGTAAAATCACAACTTATGAAGTCTGATTTTAAATTGTCATTCTCAAAATGCCACTTTTATAACGTCGGCATTTTCTTACTTTATATATTTGGTGCCTGTCTCCAGTACACGTCTGGGGTGGGGTGAGGCTGACAGCTCGGCTCATGCATTCCCTCTAGAGAGCCACACACAAAGGGAGCTTAGGTGTGAGTGATGGGCCATCCACAGCCGGTCGGGCCATCCTGAGGAGGATGGGGCTGACACCTGAATTGGCAATGTCCTGCCTCACACAAAGGGTTTCATATCTACCTGTAGAGAGTCTGGAGCCAGGGCACGAAGGGAAGACCTTTATTTGACATCTCCCCAACTTCAAAGAAACAACAGGGTGTAAGTACTGAACCACTGACACCACCAACTCAGTACACTTCTGGACCGGTGGATATTGTGCTAGGAAGCAGAACTGGTTTGTTATAAGGTCTGCACCCTGCTGGACACTTGCTTTGCCGAGCTGACCTGCTGCCCTCTTATCTAGGAGTGAAAATGACTGGACCTACATCTCTACAACCCAGAGTGACTACAAGGGCCATCTGACTGGTCTCCTGTTTTCTGAAGTCTCAGAGACACAAAAGACGTCAACTCCTGCTGCTACAGCACCTGGACTTTGCTTCTTGCAAGTCTTGCCCTGCTTAGTGGAGCTATCCCACTCCTGGGCCCTTGGAAGTCGGTATAAAGTAGTGCTACAACCAGAGCCCAGGCATCCTTATCAGAACCAGTGCGTCTTCACCTTTGTGTGAGTCGGACCCAGTGCATCCTCATCACTGGAATGGACCCATCGCATCACCCTTGAAACCGGTGATTCACCTTTGGAACCAACACATCACCTACTGGGGGAGCAGCGACACGCATTGCATTTGGGACCAACACTTCACAATCTGAACTGCTGCACTGCCGCAGTTGCATGCAGAAAATTGACACATATTGTCCACTATGTGGCTCAACTCCAACGGATCGCTTTGGCTGCACCTTAGTCGATGGTGACGCATCCCGGAACAAGGCATTTTCTTCAGTGGGCCCAGGTGGGTCCATGTAGATGGCCCACGTTCCATCGCGGTCGGCCTGAACTTTTAACTTTAACCCAGCTAGCGCAACCAGATATTGCCAGTTGGCGCTCTATGCTTTTAACTATATTGCATTTTAATATTTAAAAATTCATAACTCAAGTTCTACTAATTGGACGTTTGTCCTTTTGGTCTTGTTTTGTTCATAAGAATATAACCTATTCTTCTAACGTGGTGTGGATCCCTTTTGTGGCGTTTTCACTGAGTTACTGTTTGAGGTGTTGCACAAATACTTTACACATGGTCTTTTAAGTAAAGTCTGCCTTCTGTGTGCCGACTATCCAAGGGTGAGCACAGGTTAATTTAGGGTGTGTATTTGATTTACCCTGACTAGAATTTCAATTCCTTCTTGTGCAGCATGCAAACCTCTGGCAACCACAAACCCAATTTCTAACAACAGAGATTAAGATAAATATGACTAAAGGGTATGCTGTACTCGGAGAGGTGGCATGCAGAGGATTAAAGCCAAGGAAAGGGTAATTTAAAGAGAAAGTATGACAGTCAGAAGTTGTACATGAAGGTCAAAGTTTTCATGCCAGGTTTTAGGTACAAAGAGTAGACTTGTGAGATACTTGCACTCAAACAGGAGCAAAATTGTAGAAAGAAACATTTGCACGTGATTAAGTGCTACATTAAGTCATTTTACCAGGCAGGAAAATCAGGCAAACAGTCTGAGAGTACGCTAATCCCAGGCCACTGCTTGAACATGGATTGCCTTGAGAGTCAAAGCATAAGGTAGGGCTGTAAGCATATATGGGAAGGTTTCAAGCACTTTAGGGTATGGTAGACTATTGCTATACCCTACTGACTAAAGCAACGTGCAAGAATAAACAGGTTAAACAATGCAAACACTGAAAGGAGATTTTGCAAATGCTGGGGCTATGTTTACCCTTAAAATGTGCCTCACAAATGTTTTACCTAGGTGCAAAAGTACAGCATTTGGATTCATCTGGTTTAGCGTGACACATAATGGAGGTGAGAATAGCTCCTTAGACAGTGGAAGTGCACCGCATTGTAGCTGGAGGGAGGAGACCAGTTAAGTGAAGTAAGGACAAGATAACAGGTTCCCTTAAAAAATTCAATGACACCTTTCATTTAACAATGAGCTGAATATTAGTCTACCTGAGCTCTGTCAGTCCGATGATGGCTGGGAGAATTGATGCAGTTTAGTTTTCAAGGAGAGGAAGGTTTTAGGTAAAGGCTTTTCCTTTGTCACTGATTGCTGCCAGGTGCTGAAATCTCACACTTCTTTGCCCCCATGTTGTGGATGTGCCACCCCAAAGCCAGCCCCAGTACTTCCTGCTGTGAGAAAACAACTATTTTGGAGAAAAGATGTTTCTTGAAAGCAGCCTGTGAAAGACAATAAGGGACTCATTACAAACCTGGCGGTCTTGTTTCAGCGATTGTACCGCCAACAGGCTGGCGGTACAATTTTGCCGATTACGCCGGTCGTACTGGCGGTTTTAATCCGCCAGGGCAGCGCTGCCCAGGGGATTACGTGTCCCCTTCCCGCCAGCCTGTCCATGGCAGTAGGAACCGCCATGGAAAAGCTGGCGGGAAGGGGAGTAGCACTGCCCATGCACTTGGCATGGGCAGTGCAGGGGCCCCCAGGCACAGCCCCACACTGCTTTCCACTGTCTGCACAGCACACAGTGAAAAGCGCGACGGGTGCAACTGCACCCGTTGCACGACCGCAACACCCATGTTGGGCCGACATTCCCGCCGGCCCTGCGGGGATGTCAAAATGGGCACGGCGGGAGTGCCGCCGCCCGGCAAGGTTGCAATGAGGCCCTAAGTACCAACCTAGCACAGGGCTCATGTAGGGAAAGGAACACTGAATGCGCAGGACAAGGCATATGGTTTGGTGTGCAGGGTTTAATTTCTACTCCTAGGCAGGAAATCATTTACATGGACCTGTGCAGGTAAATGTGGTACCTGTGCACCGCGACTAGAGAGGCAAAGACTTCCTGTGTTACCAACCCTCCTGTGAAAAACTTATGTTACTTCTGATCATCAGCCGGCTCCCCTGCCTCACCCGTTTTCATGTGTCCTTGTGCGGGAGAACACAAACTAGTTACATATCAGTGCCAATTGAGTGGGAGTGTTGGAATGGTGTACTTTGCACGTTTATAAACTCTGCTTGCTTATTCACCATCCCATAGTGTACAAGCATTCAACTGCCTTTTACTACAAGCCCCGGGGAAATATGGATAATGGAACATAAAGAGTGAAACGTAGGTCATGGCCTGACAGGTGAAAGGTGGCTGCACTCTTTCACTTCCGGGGGTCAGATAAGTTAAGTGCTGTTACCCCAGATAGTTCCAAAAGTTAACATACCTCCTGCAGAGATAGGCATGCAAACACCAACTCCATGGTTTTAAGGTGTCCGGTTGACTCAGAATTTTTGTCCTCAGTGGGTTAAAATTAGTGCCCTGAGTTTGGTGAAGGGAACATCACTTGTGAGCACCAAAGACATTCCAATTTTTAGTAAGCACTGTATAGTCTGTATTATTAACACGGCAGCTGCAGCAGACACAGTATAAAACGTTTGTAATCCACTCACTAAGTCACAATGGTCCAATATCAAATGTAAGTAGGTCAGCTAGCCCTGGTGTTTTTGTTATACCCAGGTGCAGGTTATTTGCTTACCTTGTAGTAAATGTAGGTTGCAAAACAACACTGTGAAAATTACACACAACTGACAAACACATTCAACTGAGCTCTTTGGAACACACTGCCCTGACTTGTACACGAGGAGAGTATTGCCAGGGCTGCATTGCACACTTGTACATGGGGAAACAAACTTCAACACCTACTGATTACATTTTAGGAATCACACCAGCAAGACATTTTTTCAACATAATAAAAATGCCTCCAAGTCGTCCATTGAATGTCTAAAAATTCTAACCAGCATCGCCCTGTTTTTGAATTGTAAAGCTGCTCCTCCATTGTATTAATAAATTCGTAAATCCCAAGAAAACCATAAATGTTAAGATTTATCTGCATAATAAAGTTCCCTCTCTCGACACAAAAATGGCGAGTCTATGTTCTTAAGGAGCAAATAGTTTAACATTATATTAAAATAAGATAACTCTTATTTGTAAATTATATTGGCAGAAACTCTAACGGATAACTATACGGGCACTCTCTTTCCCTCCATGGAAGGCACACACACACACTTGTGTTTTAAATTGACTGAAAGCATTGAAAAGAATGGATGGAATGGCAAAATAAAAACAAAATATATTGTACATTAGAAGTCACTCAACATTCCACGGAGGACTGACAGCTGTTTTAGTGGCTCTAGCACTATACAAGACTAAAATATTGCATGAAAAACTACAGAAACGTAACAGCTGGGTGAAAAACAAACATTAATACAGATAAAGTAAAACAAGTGATGTGCAACGGGCAGCGTGGCTGAGATGGATCACTTTTAGGGTTTGAAAGATTCTAAAGCTGTCCAGTGCACCTACATAACAATGCACTTCACACCAGCAGCTGAGGAGCAGGCAGCAAAGCAAACAGTTGCCTTCTCCCGAAGGCACACTTTCCTCTTCCCGAGGTCCCCATCAAAGTTATTACAGAGAAGCAGGAATGCTGCTCCTAGAACAGCAGGATCCTTTGTTGGCGCCCAAAAATAAATCTTTTAGTGCTAAATATTTAAAAAGCTCAGGAAGTCTCATTACGTGCGCACCAGCAAAGGCCCTGCACGCTTGGAAGGATTGGGGTGTGCGCGTGTGCACCCTTTAGGGGTCATAGGTCACAATATTTTGTGACTCAAAAGACTTTCTTCAAAGAAACTCAACTTGTGCACTTCTGGGCCCAACACTAGATGGCAGGATTATGCACAGCCATGTGTATCAACAGCCACACATGCCGTGAAAATACTTTGCACATAGGTTATGGCTGACTGCTTATGTTGCAAGTTACTAGAGGGACAAGCACAAGTTAATATACTGATAGCTTGTGATTCAACCTGATAAGGATTGTGGCTGTTGCTTGAGAAGATCTCCCACACCCTCAACCATCAGCCCAATTTCTCACAGGTTTTATAAATAAAAATACACCTTTTCATTCCAAAACTTTGGTTTCCTATGAAATTTACACTTTATTTTATGTACAAAGGTTTTCTTTTCAGTTTACATAATTTTAACTGCATGCATCCTTTGTTGTATTTTAAAAAAATACTTTACATATTCTTTTATGATGTACTCATATTTAAATAAAGACAAAACACAATATAAACTGGCAGGTTAGAAAGTCACATGATTTCGGATGTCGTTGATCTGTTTTACCATTGCTTGTATGTGTTCTCCCCTAGTGAGTAAAGAAAAAGGAAACGTTTAGTTTACTTGAACTCCTAAAAACAAGAATATATCCTTAGTATGATTTCATTGGTTATCAATGTGAGATTTTGCTTAATGAAATATATACAGGTCAATATTTTGTTCACAATCTTGTAGGGTGTAGATCAAGAGTAAGAAAATATGTATGCCCTCATCCTACTAATCAGTACATCACATGCACAGTAGTTGTTACTGTCTCCATATTGCCTGAACACCACTTCACAACCCTGATAAAGTGATAAGAAGACAAACTATTACAAGATTTGGTCATAAACTAGGTAGCATAGTAAAATAAAAAAGCTTAGGGTTGTGTTTTTTTTTTTATTTCTAGTTATGCTGTCTGCACCAGCATTCATGAAGGTAGATGGATTAACTCCGAGCTACACTACTTGCCCCTGAGGAGACTGACACCTTGTGATGCTGGACAGGAAGCGTATGTATCTCTCCTTGCTTGGGTCTGTGTGCTTGATGTGATGGCCAGTTTCACTCTTGCGCCTTAAGCTTTTAGTTCCTAGCTGAGATGTCTAGGGCTTCCTCGGTCTCATCTTCCTGCTGAACACTGGGTATAAGATTGCCAAGACTGTTCTTGATCTTAAAAGTCTACTTTGGCCAGGAACCTGGCCCTCAGTGGGTATTTTAGGTGGCCTGCATGATTTGGGCCCCCACACGACACTTGCCCTTTTATGTTTATTGCCGTTTTTGGTCAGTTGCAGTTATTGCCATCACAAACAATAAAACACAAAATCGTGCAATATTTTTTTTTTACCACAAACCTCACCAATAGGCTCATACATCAAAAACTATTAATCATATAAGTGCAGAACCAAGCGGCCTTGGGAAGGGGAAGACAATAGAGACAAACCCTAAATGAGCAGTAAACTTGTAGACTTAATTACACATTCTCCATTTTCCTCCTCCCGCAGGAGAGCCCCCACTGCACCCTGAAAAACACTCCACAGCCTTCTGCCATCAGGAACGCATAAGCCAAAACAACTGTTTATAAATCTTGATGTCATTGACCATAATTTGACTCACTTCTGGGTATTCCGGTCGTACTTGGGGTGTTTACTACATCAAAAGGTTATGGGTTAAAAGCTTAAATTGGTCTCAGCCACTGTTAAAGAAAACTAGTCACTAGCATCTCACTCAAAATACTTAGAAATCTGACTGTGGTTCAACCAAATACAGCTTTAGAGCTTTCGTTTTTGGCAAATAGTGGGAAAATCCAGGATACTTTATTGCTTTTTGGACCGCCTAAGATAACATTTACACAGATAGATACTACAGAATTGAAACACCGAGCAGCAAAGTCTACCAAACCTAGGCATGGAAAAGACCTTTCCCTTCCTCAGTGAACAATTATGCCACACAGTGAAGTCAATTCTTTTTCACACATGGGTGAGAAGAAAAGACAAAATGTTTCTAAAGGGTTTCTATTGCTTTCATTGCTGACCTATGGAGGATCTAGCAAATCTAGCCCTGTAGTTAGAGTAGTCCTAAAAGCCCTGAATGGACATTGGTTCATTTGGTTTAGCAGTGATGCCCTGAGATTAATTAGTTGTTGGTCTAACAGAGATGGCTGCCATTGATCTTACTTTGACCACCTGGGGTTGTGTTACAGATAGTGCCTAGGGGCAGCAACTGGCATGGGCACCCGCTGTTTGCACCCCAGGGGCACTATGGTAATACAGAAAGTGCCACAGACATTGTGCAGCAACCTTCTGTAATACTAATAGTGCTGACACACATGTAGCACCTTTGCTATCTTCAGAGGGTGTTTCCTTATTTGCATGCGGGCGTGGCATGGCCCCATGTATATGAGGGGATCACTTTGGCTCAACGCATTATTGAGGCAAGGGCAGAGGCAAACATTCCCCTCTCTGCCAGCTTGGCTGTCAAGAGAGGAGTGATTTGTGAACATATGGAGCGACACCCATGTAGCCGCCTGGCAGGTGTCAGAAACTCATTCCAAGGCAAGGGTAGCAGCTTTCACTCTGGTGGAATGATTCACAGATCTTACGGAGGCTACTTGTTTGGCCAGTGCTTAGCAGATCTTGATGCAGGGTGCTATCCTATGGGAGATGATCCTCTTCTGCATGGATTTGCCTTTTTACGCCCCTATGAATCCCATAAGGAGTAGATCGTCCACCTGGTGTTCTTTGGTATGGTCAATGTAGAAGCTCAGTGCTCTTTTGAAGTCCAAGCAATGTAGTCTCTCCTCCTCTTTAGAGCAGTGAGGGGGAACAATGTTGGCACAGTGAAGGTTTGACTTGGGTGGAATGGTCTCACAACTTTTGGTAACAATGATGCTGGAGTGAGTCCGTAGAAGCAGTCTGCCTGGGAAGAAGGTGCAATAAGGCGGGTTTACACAGGGAGCCTGAGGGTCAGTCACTTGGCATGCTAAAATGATGACGATGAGGAACACCATCTTGAGGGTGAGGTGCTGCAACGGACAGCTGTGAAGCTGCTCAAAGAGAGTGCACATCACATGTGAGGACCAATTTAAAGTCCCACTGAGGCATGACAAAATGAGAGAGAGGAAACAACAACCAGTGACTTAAATCTAGAGGGCTGGTCCAGCAAACGTAAAAAGGAAGAAAGAGCCAGAAGGTAACCCCTTAACTGTGCCCAAAGCCTTGTCATAAATAGATCAAAAATAACATCAGATCAGTAGGCCTGGAGTGGATCAATCTGTTGTTTGCTGCACCAAACAACAAATTTGTCCCAACCACAGGCATACACAGTTTTTTTTTTACGAGGGACACTTTGCTGCCAAGATAACATCAACCATCTCAGTGGGAAGGTCAAAAGCATACAGCTGTCACTGTTCAATCTCCATGCATGAAGGTGGAGATTGCAAAAGACCAGGTGCAGAACTCTGCTCTGTTGTTGCAACAGCATATCCTCCCAGAAGGGCAACCTGATCAGAGGACAGATGCTCAAGCTCACAAGTTCTAGATATCATTCTCTCTGTGCCCAATCTGGGGCCACTAGAATGACTTGGGCCCATACGTTCCTGATCTTCAGAGCTTGGAGTAAGAGTCGTATTGACAGAAAGGCTTGCAGGAGTCCCAAGTTCACTCTAGACAGAATGCATTTCCTTGAAAGAGTCACATTGGAAACTAACTGCTCTCCCTGCATGTTCTTGGTGGTGGCGGCGGATAAAGCCAAGGTTCTCTACATTCGTGGAAGAAATCTTGCACCACCTACTGGTGTAACTGCCACTCTTGAGCCACTAGGCTTTGACGGTTGTGCTTGTCAGCCCTGGTGTTCAAAGATCCCACCAGGTGGTTCCCTACCAGGAACATTCTTTGACAGTCCAGTCATTTCTGCAGGTGTAGTGCCTCATGGCAAAGGATCCAGAACCCCATAGCGCCCTGATTGTTGCAATAACACATGACGGTGCTGTTGTTCATATGCACCAGCATCACTCTCTTTGATGGAAGGAAGGCTTTCAAAGTTGAGCGGGCGGCCCTCATCTTCAGGTGGTTAATATGGAGCCGGGCATTTACCAGAGGCCAGATGTCTCTGATCTGCACCTCTCCCAGAAGGGATACATCAGTCACCACTGTCAACTCTGGGTGGGAAGAGATGCTTGCTGCTGACCTAACTGCAGTCCAGTAAATACAACTGCAGATCTTTTGCAGTCTCAACCGACATCTGGTTATGGTCAGAGAGGTCTCCTTGATGTTGGTCTCACTGAGACTTCAAATACTACTGCAGAGCCTGTATGTGTCACCTGGCATTTTGACTAGCAAGATGCATGAGGCCATCAGTCCTAGCAGCCTCAAAGTTTACTTCACTGAAATCCAGAAAAGAGTATAACAAAATCGGGATCTTAGCCTGAATGTCCTAGACTCTCCTTTTCATGGCACAAAACCAAACTGTGTCCAGAATGACTCTAATGCAGGGGTGTGTAATTCCTATAGCCTGACCCCACAGGATATATTGTTTGGGGTCAAGGACAAGTTTTCATGTTTAGTCTGTAAGACAAGAATGCCCAGCCCCCTGCAGCATAAGCCCTTTGCCTGCCAGTTTCCAAAACCACATTATGGATCAGGGAAGGGCACTGTCTGCAGTTAAGTTAATATTTGTGTCAATAAGCTAATGCTGTTCAAACCTGTATTTATAGTTCATTAATGCAAAGCCTTTATTATTAGAGCGAGCGCTCTAAGGAAATGTGATAAGCTACTGAGAGTTTCAATTATAAAAAAAAATGTGTACACATGTTTGTAAAGTTTAACAATATGAAGCTATGTGTAATGCTCCCAGAATGCTCTCTGGTCACATGCAAATATTTGAAAAGCTTGATTCTTTGCCCTCAAAATAAAACGTTCACAAAAATGCAGCTAAGAAAAAATATGTTTTGCTAAACTACTGTGACATTGTAGGTACCATTTCTTTGAAGCATCATTTAGTAAAAGGCACTGGTACATGCTTAAATATTCACAATGGACAATCAGTGTAACAATTTTAAAGAAATTATGGGAAACAAAATAAAAATAAACAAGCATTGGCAAAACCAATATGTCCAACACTGGTGGCCAGTCTTTTAGTTTTGTCAAAGCGTGTCTTGTTTTGACATGTTTTTTGTAAAACTTTACTGTTTTGGGAGCTGCCAGACCCACACCATTATACATACACTGGCAAAAAGAAAAATTATTTTTTGGTCTCAAAAAGCACACACTGCTCAGTAGTCCCTGGCACTGAACAAAACTACTTTGTGTGCAGATTTGCTCTCTGTGAACGAACAGAATGATGTTACTCACAGTGAAGCCAGCTGATAGAAAGCTAGAATTGAAATAAAAAAAACTAAAGGTATTTGCAAACTTCAGACCTAATTAGAGGTCCACTTTTTTGGTTTCACCTTCACGTGCGTGCTTTCATTCATATAAAAATATATATTAAAAGCGGCTTAGAACCTGCTCCTTACTTACCATTGGCTTAGTCCAATGTCACTCTAATTTACATCCTTCTGATTGGCCAGCACGTCTGCTTTCACTTTCACAAGGCAGCTCTCTGCTGCCTTGCCGTACCTGCTGTCCGTGCCGTCAGGTGGATTCTGGACCAAATACTCCTTTCGATCACTGCCACTGGCTACAGGTCAGTGTTCTTCCACTCCACAGATACTTTTTTTTTTCTCATTAAAAACTACCCCAAGCTCTGAAGATACACTTGCAACAGAAATGCATTGCAAGTCCCTCATTTGTGTCTAACAACCTTGTTTGACACAGATTTCCGAACACACACTTCACTGCTGCACGTAATGCTACATTGTGTTTGATGAGGGTCACTTGACTACTGTTGGCATGCATTTCAGGAAAACCCACTTTCCTGGTGCCTTTTTTGAATTTTAACTTTTAAAGGCACAGATCAGTATTCAGCCAGAAGGCTGCTTGCAATATGTGTGGGCTGTGACTGTATGCACCGAGGTCACTGAGCTTTGTTGAAATGCTAACTATGGGGGTACAGATGCACAGACTTCAAAAGCAAGGCACTAAATAAGAACAACAAAATGTGCGTGCGTCAGACTGATGACGACCTGGGGCATCTTGTATCTTGTATGTTTTCAAAAGCTTATGGTTGTCCTCAGTGCACTGAGCGCCCCGCCACCGTGTTTGTTGCCTTTGTGATGCAGATTTCATTCTGCTCTCGCCCTCTCATCCACTTAGATGTTGTTGGCGAATGAAATGCAAAAGTGTTAATTTGTAAACAACTACTGTTCTAACTGTTTGCTCTGACTAAACCTCTGTGGGTCCCTGCAGCTGACTATGATTGGGGCATATGTTTTCTGATGATTAGGGGCGTCTAACCTGAGTCAGAATGTCCCAGCTTAGACTGAAGCATTTTACCTATTCACTTACATTCTACTCTAACGCTTATAGGTGGTTGGGTGTGGCAAACAGCAGTGAAGCAGGGGCTGCCCCAACTTGTTTTTTGACAGCTCATGCCTGTTTTTGCACATATCATTGCTGCTAGTTGAACAACCTGCATGTGCATTAAAATAAAAGGACACAAATAAAAAAAATGATCTAAAAGAATTCTGGAAGGCATTGTCAATTTTTTTTTTCTATCTATAAATCCGACCTCAGAAGACGATTGGAGTAAATATTTTATTACTAACTTTATTCATATGATGAGGTCTTTTATTGCATTCATCACACTTATAAGGTCCTATTGGCTATCCCAATGCTTGTTAAAGAAAGTCACAAAAGTACACCCATGGTACATTTCCCTGCGTTAACGCAGATTTATGGCTTTCAGGAATTCACAAGAATTTACAGAAGTAGGCCAGGAAATTGTACTCCTAGAAAATATCTGTGAACTGCATTTTAGCACAAGTAAATATGCATGAGAAGAATTTTTCATGAGTGTATCTGTTGAGTGTTAACAAGTTCACTTTCCTCCAACCACCTTTCTTGCCAACTTCTGCCCTTGTCCGAAGTAAGTTTACCACGTTTCTCAGAATGGCATAAGATGAGAGAAGAGCTGGTGAAAACTCCTAAAACATGAATGTGTAATGAAAGTGAGAAAGAGTAAGGTGTGACTTTGGCACGCTAACAGTGAATCGCAAAGATTATGGCAGGAGGTTTGCCGTAGTTCGAAGATAATTGAGGACGACCTGGGGCATCCGGTATGGCCTTCAAGTTCTTCGATGCAAAGTCACTACAGGCCTTACAGTCATGGTACGAACCTGGGCAACCTGATGATCTGTCAGAGACCTCTCTCTTCAACAGTTTTACAGGGTTTAAAACCTGTTGTTTTTGGAGGTGACATTTACCTTGCACACTGTAAGGATGTTGATGAAAAGTTCTCTCACAGAGATGAGAGGTAGCTCTGGATTCACACAGTAAAAAAAAAAAAAAACTGAACAGGCGTCAGCGTGTGGGAGTAGTGCCTGCACAGTCTCCACACATTTTCAGAGCAGACAAGTGGAGCTTCCACCACCACCTACCGGCGTGCAGAAGTACAACTCAAAGGTTTCCAGATCCAAAATGACGCCAGCTGAATATTCAAAAGGTGAGGAATATGCAGTTAGAAGTCTCTATCAGAAAACTGGGTACTGTTAGGCAACATTTTATTTCCAGTTCTGATTCTTTGTTTCAAATACTGGGAAGGCTGGCTGAGGTGAGAGGATGAGATATATGTGAATGGGTATAGGAGAGCAAGGCTAGTGAGAGGAGCATGGTAATTAATGGGAGTCAGCATTTCCCATTTCAGTTCTTGGACATTTTTACACTCTGCTACAGCAAAGGACGCTGAATGCAGTTAAACCAAACTTGTCATACAAATAGGACTTTACTCAGAGTAGGTCCTCTTTGGTTTGGATAAATCTGTTTTTTTTTTTATTTACATGCTTATGTTATGAAAAAAGACGAGGTATGAAGTGTTAGCTTCATACATATTTTGCTGCTGAGTTTGCGGCAGTCTCACAAGTTAAATATTTAACATACCAACTCTGAACTGGAAATATAAACCTCAATGGCCAAAGCCGCTGTTTGAACTGTAAAACTGTGCGAGTCACCACAATCTGATTGGATGTCAACTGACACGGTTTTGCTATGGGATTCAAATGGTTCACAAATGCCAGATGTGGAAAAACAAAGGGACTGAGACATCCTAATCTTTAGGTACCTTATCCAGGTCTCAGACATCATGAAGCTCTCTAGTAATCTGATAATAGAAGATTCACCCATCAGAGCAGGGGGTGAACTAGGATACGGCTAGAAATATAAGATAATGTATCTGAATGGGGATCATATTGCAGATGTAAGGAACCTGTGGCGCATCACTGACCATGTATGCTACTGAAAAAGCAACATCTGGCATCTAAAAGGAAAGGAGCCAGCCCAAAACCACTCACCGGTCAAAGACGTCTGTTCAGAATGTAGCTGAAAGGCCCAATTACACCTGCACCATGGGTTATCTTAGCAGAAACAAGTTCCACAGAGGGTTCTCATACTGAAGACAGCATTGTTGCAAATGATGCTTTGGGGGACTAATGGTCTGGGGAAGGAACAGACACAGGTCAGTCCAAGACACCCTGTATGAACTCTAATACTAGGCCAAGCTGTTCCTCTGACCCTGCTACCAAAACTGGACTGTGTCCTACACCGTGGGTTTTGTCCCACTTACAATAGGGTTGATATTGGAGGAACTAGTCTCCTTTGATGACTGAAGAATTTATTGAAGCAATAGTTCTTTACCTTCGGTAACTACCTTTCTACTGGATACTCTACCCACAGAGTCAGTAGCTTTTACTATCCCAGGTGCCATACTGGATCCGGGAATGGCAGGCGTAGCTCTTCTGCCTTGGCAGGGCACTGGCTCCACTTCAGTGTTGAAATGTGATAAATTCCCCAGAAATATATAACGCTATCTCTCTGACACCAGTTCTCTTCCTTTTTTTTTTTTACTAAGTCTTTTGTGGTGGAGATGAGAATAACCATCAGCAATCTATTTTCTGTGGAGTGCACAAACTCACTTGGGCTCTTCTAAGGCCTATAACCATCCTTCAAAAAGAGGAAACGGGTAATATGGGTGAGGAATCTGCAGGTAGATGAGCATTCACAAGAAAGCTAGTTACTGAAGGTAAGTAACTTTTTCTTCAGATGAATATACATCTACCTACAGATTCCTCACCTTTGAACAGATTACCATGTCATGCCTCTCCAGACCAGGATCGGAAGGAACAGTTAAATGTTGAAATACTGAAGGACTGAACAAGAAATAGCCATCGCTCCTACTCCAGAGTTCAAGTAATAATGCTGGGAAGAAAGGAAGATGTCCAAGCTTTACAGATTCAAGCAACTGATACTTCCTTGTTCGGTGTTGCTGTAGAAGATTTTGCCCTTATGGAATGGGCCAGGACACCATTAAGTAAGCTCCTTCTTTGCAAGGGCATAGCTAATTGTGATGCATAGCAATAGCCTGCATGAATGAATTCTGTGTTGCCCTCTTTCTTGCCAGTGCCTCCTATAAAGAGCTGGTCATCAAACCTGAACAAAATTGTGTGGTCAACGTAGTAACTAACTGCATGCCCGGGATCTAGCTGATGCAAATGCTTGTCCTCCTTATTAGGATGGGAAGGGGATAGAAGGTGGGTATAGTGACAGATTGAGCCAGATGAAGGGGAGGGGGACAGGGGTTCACCACATTGGGAAGGAAAGGCGCTTTAGTTCACAGGACAATCTTGTCCAGGAAGAAGCATGTGAACAGTGGGCAGATGCTCTCAACTTGCTCGTACGTCTTGCCAAAGTTACAGCAACCAAACAGTCTTGAAGGTCAGCACCCATAAATTAACTATGGAGAAAAATCATTATCAAAAAAGATAAAATAAGTCCAAGTCCCAATGGGGCATGACAAACTGGGTTGGAGAAAGTACATTTGTCAACCCTTTCAAAAGTCTTACAACCACTGGAGATTTGAATAAAGACGGCTGACCAGAGAGACACAGGAAAGCTGACCAAGCAAGGCTCAAAACTGAATCCAGAAGGTTTTTCACCTTAGTCCTGCATGCAAAGTAGGTGGCGTTGTGCAGCTCAGTGTTGACTGCACTCCACTTCATAAGTGACAACTTGATAAGCATACAGGCACCACTCAAGTGCTCTGCCATCAGTTTCCATCTGGACATCAACAGGCGCCCTCAGACACAGAACCCCAAAACTAACTATGACAGTGTGCAGATCTCGGATTTGGTGGGGGAATGAGTCCTTTACTCAGAAGAAGGAGGCAGGAGAGTAGTGAAGAATCTGTGTTTAGATAGAATATCCACCAGAGAACATTGCATAATTAGGTTAATTAAGTTGTTCCTCTGATTAACACATCTAATCAAATATTCCTCACTTTAGAATAGATAATAAAGCAGTACTTCCCAAGGTGGAGGTTCTGTGGAGTGGACTCAACTCAGAAATTCCTGCAGGACCAAGCAGGGAAAGTGCCCATCCCACTGAACCTACTTTTTAAGGAATAAGTGCTACATGAATGTCTGCAATGACTGTTATATCCTAAATCGTTAGTTATATGAATTGATGACAACTGCTGTGTATTTGTAACTCCTGATGTTGAGACTGTTTACAGCCTGCAAGACATTAAGGCCAAAACTGCATTAGCCAAAGCAGCATTAACAACCTTAGCACTGGTACAACAGGCTCCTAGACCTTTCGGGGGCTGCTCATTGGCCAGTGCAGAGCAGGCCTTAATGGTGAGGACTAGCCATCTTGACAAGAACCTCTTTTGCATAAACCTACAATGTCTTCACCTCAGAGAAAATTACAAAATGGGTGTGAGCATAGGGTTTCTTGGTATAATAAATAAAAAAATAAAAATTCAAAGCCCTGTTGGGGTTCAGCCGATAGATCCTCTTCTCATTCAATGGATGAGGAGGCGAGACGAACACATGCATAATGAATGATTGCCCAACTTGGAAGGAAAAGTCACAACTTTCGGCAAAAATGCTGCTTGAGACCTCATTAGCAACTTGTCTGGGAAAATAGTGGTGTAGCCCAATCCGGAGCCACTAGGATGACATGGGCCTGGTCACATGACTGGGGATAGGAAGTGCAAAGGTAAGAAAGTGCATCAGAGTCTCATGTCCGATTTCAGCCAAAACCGATCCTCTAACACTTGTTGCGGAACCTCCAATGCGCAAAACCTTCAACGCTGCATGTTTTCAACCATTGGGAAAAGATCTTCTCGGGTTTCTGTATACGGTTGGGAGATGAGCTGCACCATCACAGCAAAATGAAAATTATCATGGCCCACTTTGAACTGCAGATAACATCTAGGGGACTGCAGGATGGTTATATGAAAATACATATTTTGCAGGTTCAAGGACATCATCCAGTTGCCAGAGTCCAGAGCAGAAAAGATCTGGCCACTGTGAGCATTCTGAATTTGTCCGTCCGTAGGAAGGCTTCAGAGACCAAAGTCCAAAACATGCATGAGACCATCACTCTTCTCCAGCACAAGGAGTTTCTGAGAGTAATAACGCGCTCCAATTAGTCCGGTACACGCTCTAAAGCAGCCTTGAAGAATAACACGTATTCCCCCAACATCAGAGTGGATTTCAGAAGTATACCTATCCATTCTGCTGCAGGAGGTACATCTGGCAGGGCAATGCTGAATGCTTTGTAAGACCTGCTTGTTGGAAGCCACCCACTATCCTCAGGGGAATGATTCATCCTACCCCCCACTGGTTGGGCATTCACCACTAAGGGCAAACTAAAGTGATTTGGTTGCTGTTGTAGGAGAAGAAGAACAGAAGGACTGATATCCCTGCTGGTTCGCCCGCTGCCTGCCAGACTCACGGACTCAAGACGGAGTGACTGCTGTAACTTCGGAAGGCTGTCTTTGCCTAGACTCCAGCCTCTGAATTGGAGTGGAAACTCCTTGGCAGGATTCAGAAGACCCGCAGAGTTTGTTGTAACTATTTCTTTAAAATACTCCAGCACAGTCTGCTTTCTCATCAAAAAGGCATGACCCATCAAAAGGCATAATAGATGAGTGAGGTCTGTATTACACTATAAAAAGCTGTGGAGCACATCCGTGCGTATTGACAAAGTACACCACCAGTACCAACTACTCTCCCCAGGAAATCAGTTGGATCTAGACCAGCGCGGATAACATATGTATCTGTGTCTGGCTCATGATGAAGCAGTTGATCCAAAAAGGCAGTAAGGCAAGATCATGCTCGCCAGGTCACACAGAGCATGTGTACAACGACCCACCAAGGAATCAGCATTAACCAGCCATAGTACTAGACTGGCAGAGGAAAACGCATGATCGACAAAAGCCCCAATCCTCTTGAAATCCCTATCCAGAGGTGTTGTGGGGAATGTACCAATAATCACTTTATTGGCGAGACCAGAAATAGAAAACTCTCAGGCATAGAATGTTTGTTAAGAAAAATCAGGATCACAGGAGCTGGTCTGTGATGCTTGACCATCTGTCTATTTATCAGTGTGCAGGAGCAGGGGTGTGATCATCAAGATATCGGTGAGGGACTCGTTGAAAGTACTCAGAAGTAGATCGCCCAGGCAGCAGAATTTTGGTCTTGACTAGGGGCAGCTGCAAATCCAGATCCTCAGTTGCCCTCTGGACCACCACAAGAAAGGAGGCACTTTCTTGTTGGTGGTGGCCTGAGCCAAATCATGCCTCAAGAGGGTTAAGACAACTGGCCTCTTAAAAATCCATATAAAAGGCATCTATGTAGTAAGGGGAGAAACCATAATCAGCTAATAATAATCGACACCCTGGGTCGAGATAGGGTGCTTCAGTGTCCGACATTATCAGTGATGAATCCTCTTCTGGTGCCTGTGGCATCACCACCAGCATCAATGAGGAAAAAACCATTGCAGGTCTGTGTCATCACAGAGCCGAAAGCAGGCTCTGTGTCAGTCACTTGCTTTCTGCAGTTGCATCATGGTTTGAAATCTGTAGTTTTGAGTGGGGAGATAGTGCCATATCACACTGGAATTAACTTTTAGAAGTAGTCAGAATATCTACAAAATTGGGAGTGGCACTCTGGATCCATGACGGAAATCACAAAAAAAAAAGAATCTATGTCAGCAAGCAGGGGTAGTGGTTATATGCAAATCTGCTCCGCCACGTCTGGGCAGTATGGAGCCAACATGGAGCCGAATGACTCTTCATAGTGACACATAGGAGTACTGCTGGAGAAATGTTTTCCATATTCAATATGGCGCCTGAGAAGTATTCTAAGGGTAGGCATCTGAGGTACCCAGTATCCATCAGAAGCTAATTTATGGTAGTCACCAGTTTTAATATAATCCCTGCTAGTGACTCAAAGACGATTGTTTTTATTGTTGGGCTTTCTTTTCTTTTATAATGTCATTTTGGACATGACGGCATGACTATATATTAGAAATTCTACACACAGCTGCTATATCGTAACTCGTTAATTATATGAATTTATGACAACTACAGTGTATTTGTAACTCCTGATGTTGAAATGGTTTAAATAAAATAAATATTAAAAGAAGGAAATCAGCCAAACCAAAACAACTGGGATGACAGGTTGTCAGAACTTCAGAAGCCAGATGGCCCAGTGACTCCACTCCTATTTGGGCATCTTCTACATTGCTGAGACCCCACAGTAACTGAATCAGTTTGCATGCTTTTTATCCTTACTCTCAGATGCCACCTTGGAGCCTTCTCTGCTCACACTCACAAATATATATTCACTGGATAACTAAGACTGCTAGTTTTTTAAGTAACTTAAGCTTATGCTGCAACTAATGGTGAGCTACACTATGATTATGTCAAGTTGGCCCTTTAGGCTAACTCTAGTATAATTAAACAAACCTAGCACCTTGAAATGAACTCTGTTATATCTCTTACGTAGTACCTCTTGTGGACCATATGACATACCTAAGGGGGAAACGCAGTACTGAGCAGAAGCATCGAGCATATATGACCTTGTATAAAGGGATCCTAATTTAAAACATTTGTTGAACTTACTTTCTGATGCTTCCCCAAAGCTAAGTCCAGAACCAAGTCCAAGAATACCTGAGAAACCCAGAATCTGAACATTTTCTGAAGAGAAATGGCTCTGCAGATGTTAACTCAATGTTAGGTGACTAGGCCCCCAAAGCAGAGGAGGAGTGAATCGGAGCAGAAACTGCAGCATTTGCACACTATAAAGCAAATGGGTTGCAGTAAGTGCAGGAGCAGCGTCTGGAAATTGCTGGCACACAAATATCACCCTTTTGAGAAAAGAGTCAAAGTACTGGAAAAGCCCAAGCTTAGAACCTACCTCTTGGGCCAGCAGAACACAATGCACAGCTTATGCACAAAAAAGGGAACCGAGAAAAAAACACAGTGGGCACATAAAGAGGTGTTTTACCTAGGTACACAAATGGTTGCATGGAGGGCTTGGAACAGGCAGGACCACAGGTTGCAAGCACAAACACAGAATGTGGCAGACCTCAAACAAATGAGCACCATATCGAATTTTTCACAGGTGCCTTCAGTAAGACTACATTCAATAAGGCCACAGAGCATTGTGGCAGATGCATGTAGTTCTTGCATCTTTCATTTCCTTTTCCAATGTTCATTTAGCAGTTAAATACAGACCAATTTTCAATTAGGTATTCCCTTTTCATTTAAACATTTTGTACAGTTTGATATTCACTGAGATAATCTGACCACATGATGTTCTGATTAAAGCTCTTTAGATGAACTTAACCTTGTTAGGTAGTGCTGACTCAGAATGTTGCGTAACAATTCAAATGTTAAAATATATTTTCCCGGGTTTTAAAATTACAATTTTTATTCTATTAAAATGTTTTAGCCATGTGACCTCCAGTCCCAAAACCGAACGGGTCTATGCAAAGGGGATTTAGACATATTGGGACACTGGGGGTTCAAACAGGTTGATCCATCTCCTTCCATAGCAAACAAACGTATTCCAGAATGATCACAGACCTTGACTTTGAGTGGGAGACATAGATAGGCTGGCAGGACGAGGGTTCAAATAACCTGCTCTAGGGCGAAGTGTCTAATTTATGTATGCCCTCCTTTTCTCTGAAAAGTAAATAAGACCATAGTAATCCATATATCTCTTGCTTGGAGCATCAACTTTGATTTACAGTGCTAAAACAGAGGTCTCTCGTTCCTTCAAGAATGGTTAAGCCTGCATGGATCCTCAGCAAAACTAATTATTTGCAAGCTTGGCGCACAGTGGTTTAAAACCTTGACTATTGGATGATTTTGATATCGACAGGAAAGCTAAAAGGCACACCATAAGGCAGACTTAGATATTCAAATTTAAAACAGATGTAAAATGATTTGCTGAAAAATTACTGTGAGTCATCTTATGGGAGTATGCTCAGTTTAATATCCCATCTCCTCGTTGCATCTTTCTTTAGAATTTTCTAAAGTGCAATTCGATCTTTCTGTGATATATATTAACAAAAATGAGGCAAACTGCAATACGGTTACATTCAAGAAACAAGAGGGAAATTTCAGGAGTTGACAGTAGGCCACTAGAAAAATTCCAAATTACACAACGGACGTAGAAGAAAAAAAAACATAAGTACCCTGGGGACCGAAAAAGCAATAGGTGAGTGGATTGACAAGCCATGGTGCCATTTTGCATCTGTGTTGCTGCTGGCCGGGCTGTGGTGTGAATGAAGATAAATGAGGTCTGAACCAGGAGATAACAGCTGTAGTTAGAACAGGGTAGCAGGTACGTTGAATCCATTCTTTAAGATGGGGCCATAAAGACAATAATGGACATACCCAGCATTGTGTGGCTGGGCCCCAGTAGGATCATTCTCTGCAGGCAGTAGGTGATGCTAATTTCTTTGCAACAAAATGTAAACAGTAAACCTAAGAACACTAGCCCTTGACGTCCCTAATCTCCCTAGATACTAAAGGATTTCAGAATGGTCACAAAGACACCATTTTGTTCTCCAGATAAAAGACTCATTCAATCGGATAATCAGCTAAAACTGATCCTTTTGGTTTTCCAGAACAGTAAATCCTTTAAGAAATTAATTTGCAAAAGTAACATAAAGATTTTTACAGAAAGTAATCATGTTGCTACTGGAACTGACCCTACTTTACTCCTTTCCTTACTCACTATTTGAGGAGCTAGGGGCAGTAGTTAAAATTACCATGAATATCGCTCGGGTCATATATAACTCCAAAGTACATACTTCCCTAATGTGCTTCTAATTAAACTATGTTAGAAAGGCTTTTCAAATATTAATGAAAACAATATATTTATGCAAGGTGCACAGGTAAGAATGCATGATTTTTTTCTTACTCCTCTTTCAGGAATGTCTGAATGCATTTTCTTTGGAAGGAACTGAGGGTAATGCTGGATTTTCGAGGGGTTTTCTCATTTTTCATCTGTTTCTGCTGGTACTCCATTTTCATTTTAACCTATTACAATCATAAAAAAAAAAAAAAACGCAAATATTAGTATTTGTAAAGGATTTTATAACCAGAACCTAGATTTACTCAGAGGAGATATCCACATTAGAAAGTACTTGCTCAACATTTGGCATCACAAGTAAAGCTACAATTTAAAGAAGCACTGTACAACCAAATACATTTGCAGTGGAAAGGTTGCCCACAGTTTCATATACTTACAGATTAGGAACAACATGAGCAACAGCAATGCCGAGTTCACACTGAGCAGTTGCACATGCCCCCCTTTCATAAACAATAGGAATCTATTGCTGATTTAGTGCAAACCATATAGGGGACAATACAGAGTTGAGCATCCATCAGATCAAGACTGTGAAATTCAGAGTTGGACATTACCGAGACACTGACCCAAATAGGGTGCCGGACACTTTTCAATCCTCGTTTTATTTCCTTTCAAACTGTCTTCTATAAATGACTTGCAGTTTCCTTCATGCAGTCCCACAGAATGACTCTTTAAAGGAAATGGAGCACACCTTGGAATAGTGTATTGCTAAAACCTGCCAAAAAGTAGTAATATGTAGCCTGCGAGATAGAAAGGCCAGAACTAAGTACCAATAGAATTTCCAGTTAGGACCATCCTTTTGTCCTCTGGCTGGTGGAGATTTCAGTCTAGATGCTCCAAGCATCAGACAGTGGCAGCTAATTTAAATCATTTTGTTTCACACAATGCCCCCATTCATTGGCGTTTGATTTATTTCATAGAAATT
Source organism: Pleurodeles waltl (assembly GCF_031143425.1). Lineage (NCBI taxonomy): Eukaryota > Metazoa > Chordata > Amphibia > Caudata > Salamandridae > Pleurodeles > Pleurodeles waltl. The sequence continues at coordinate 31,806,709 of NC_090441.1, forward strand.
TAGTTTTACAAGTTTTTTGTGGGGAGAAAGATGAAGTAATAGTGACATGAGACAAGCCAAATCAACGTGGACCCAAGATGTCAGAAACCCTTGTTATATAAAATGTCTCCCACAATCCCTGTGAAAAGTTGACTTCCATAAGAAGGAACCGGTGTACCACGCATACAGCAACGTGTACCAATGAGCATTTCTTTGCATACAGATAAAAACTGTAAAGCTTTGTGAACCTCCTGGATCAGTACCTGCTCCTGTGACTTCACTGAAATATTAAAAAATAAAGAGCCTACTTTCTTTATTTTTGGAGAACTTTACCCAAACTTGATATTTTTATATCCCTTAATTTAACCATTTTGGCTCTTAGATCTATTATTTTCAGTTTGAAAGATGCTCAATCTATTCTATAGCCCTACGTGGATAGGAGCAGTGGTTTTTAACTTGTGGTTCGGGGACCCCTGGGTGTGCGCAAATCCTGCTCAGGGGGTCCAAAGTCTGCTTAGATAATTAAATATTTACAGGCTAATGAAGTGCATTGAAATAAAGAAGCAAAATGTAAGACTGAAAATGTTAAAACATTCAGTGAATGTGACAAAATTTGAAATTGGAGACTGAAACATTAAGTTAGTATCCTCAGAATGATTTGTGGAAGCAATGCAAATGCATCGAACAGAATATAGTATGGATGCTGCATGGCCCAAATTGAATCTAGAAAAGCTCCAATATCTCCATTAAAAAGTTTTTTTTTTCCTTTTGTGACTTAAATGAAATATTTCATCATCTGTGAAGTTATGAAGAATGCTTGTTTCTGTATTTTTAGTGTATTGTTTTACAGTTCAAATCATAGAAAACGCTTAGGGTGGGATCACCGGCCTTTGAGTATATATACTCAGTGAGGGTTTACAGATTTCAATAACGACTCACTGGGGGTCCTTAGGTTCCAGTAATGGTAAAGTGGTGGTTCACGCAAGTCAAAAGATCAAGAACTCTGGATTACAGTATTTCAGGCTCACAGATCATAAAAAGTAATGTAAGAGACCAAATCGAACAAAATATACATGAACACTTTTAATATCTTTCCACTGCGTGTCTATTGTTCTGTGGCATGTTGATCCTTACATGGTTGGTGGTCTAAAACCTCCAAGCGGTTTTGCTAAATGACATTTCTTTTTAAGGTTTATTTAATTAATGTCTGCATATTAATTCACAGCCTTCCATCATGTACATTAAGGTTACCAGTTCAGGTTATTTGATTTATAACCTATAAAGATGTCAACAAATGTAATACAAGAAATAAGACAGCAGAAACTATGCAGTTACAATTGCAGAGTGATCAATTAACATTGAACAGAAATTCAGTACAAGCTTAAAAATACTATGAAAGTTAGAAAGTCAACAGTCTCATAAATCATGTATACAGGAAGTGTTCCTTCCTATATGAACAGGTTATTTATTATACAGTATCATTTTATATTTACAATTATATACAACCTTGTATTTCTATTTATGAACCAATGTGTGTATATATATATATATATATATATATATATATATATATATACATACACACATACATATACACACACACACACACACACACACACACACACACACACACACACACACACACACACACACACACACACACACACACACACACACACACACACACACACACCAAAAAGTAATTTACCGCACTCCAAAGTTCCTTTAGGCATATTTATTGATAAGAATAGCAACCACCAACGTGTTTCAACTCCAATTGAGTCTTCTACACATTCTACTTACCTCATTGGGGGTCCAGTGTTCGCATTCCATTATTTTAGTATATGGTTTGGACTCCCCCTAGGGTCACTATTGGTTACTGCTATTTGCACTGTTTTCTAACCTTTTCTATGTCTATTACTGTTTACTAGTGTATATATTTAGTGTATTACTTAACTTCTACTGGAGGGTTGCCTCTCTAGTACTTTGTGGTATTGTGTTCCAAATCTAAAGTACCTTTATTTTAGTACAACTGAGTGCATTCTTTCATGTGTGTAAGTGCTGTGTGACTACAGTGGTTTTGCGTGAGCTTTGCATGTCTCCTAGGTAAGCCTTGGCTGTTTATCCACATCTACCTCTAGAGAACCTGGCTTCAAGACACTGCCTACACATCACTAACAGGGGATACCCGGAATAAGGTGTAAGTACCTTGGGTAACCACCACACATGAGGCCAGCTTCCGACATTGGTGGAGCAGCAGTGGGATAAGCATTTGCACTGTCACTTGGTGCTTTCCACAGGAAAGACCACTTACTAGCTAGGGGTCTACACTTATACCTAGTTTCAGGAAACAGTCGCTTGGGTTTGGAGTAAGGGCTATGCCTAAACCCTTCTCTTACCCAAACTTCTTTTGGGGACTTAGAGTAGTTAGGGAAGCTACACCACTCTAGCTAATTAACATGTCTTCAGAACAGGGCACATCTCAGGCTATAGACTCACCTTATGTGGGCCTCACCGTCCAAATGTTGAAGGAAATGTGCTCAGAAAGAAGCCTGAAGGCAGGGAGGAATCCCAATAAGAGTCTGCTCCTCCAGGATGACCATGACGGTAGCCAGGAGGAGGATGCAGATTCTAGCCCCCAGTTTTAGAAAGACAGGATCTAGACACTGAGGCGGGTCCGCAGGGTCCCTCAGGGGATCACAGAATCCCTGGTAAACCCTCTAGCCTAGCTGGGAGCACCTCAGGAAGTGGGAAGGGAAGCCATAATAGTAGGGCCCCCTTTGTGCTCAGAGCGTTAGAGGAAAGGGTTACTAAGAATATGGACAGATCATCCTCTGCCAACTCTCATGTAACCTCAGTATCTGAAGGGACACACTGCACAACTCCAGGGGAAGATTCTCTAGACAGGGAACTCCGGAAACCAAGACTGGAGGAGGCCAGGCTGAGGCTGCAGCAGCAACAGCTAGCCCTAGACAGGGAAACCTTGGCAGTGGAGAGAGGGACAGGCAGAGGTTGGGGTTAGCACCCCATGGTGGCAGCAGCAACCTTGGTTTCAGGGAACCTAGGGTCAAGGATTGACTCCAGAAACCTGAGTAAAGTTGTTCCCCCCTACAAGGTGGGGGATGACATTCACAAGTGGTTCTCTGCTCTGGAGAGGGCATGTAAAGTACAGACAGTCCCCCAGAGACAGTGGGCTGCTATCCTTTGGCTCTCCTATGACAAGGGAAGGGATAGACTCCTTACTGTCAGAGAGGAAGATGCTGATAATTACAGTGTGTTGAACTCTGCTCTTTTAGATGGGTTCGGTCTTACCACTAAACAGTACAGGATAAAGTTCAGGGAGACCAGGAAAGAGTCCTCCCAGGATTAGGTTGATTTTGTGGATTCCTCTGTGAAGGCTTTGGAAGGCTGGTTACATGGTAGCAAAGTCAATGATTATGAGGGCTTATACAATGTTATTCTGAGAGAGGATGTATACTTAACAATTGTGTGTCTGATTTGTTGCAGCAGTGCATGGTAAACTCAGATCTGACCTCTCCCCAAGAATTGGGAAAGAAGGCAGACAAATGGGTCAGAACAAGGGTGAGCAGAAAAGCTCAACACAGGGGGTGAACAAAGACAAGAAAAAGGAAACTAGTAAGTCTAAGGACAAGGGTGGGGCAAAGACAAAAGTAAGGACTCCTCATCAGGCCCACAAAACTCTTCTAGGGGTGGGACTAAAACCTCTTATTCCTCTGCACATGTTAAAAAGCCTTGGTGCTATGATTGCAGAAACAACGGCCATAGGCCAGGGGACATCTCCTGTCCTGGTAAAAGCCAGAGCCTTCCACCACTATTACATCCACCTTGTGCCCCTAGTAGTAGTAGTAGTAGTATTAGTGGTGGAACTACTGGGAGTAGTCAGCCCAAAAGTGTAATTGGGTTCACATTTGGGACCATAGCAGAAAATGGGGTAGGAGTAGTGACCACTAAGACCACTTCTGTCTCTCAGGGTGGCACTCGTGTTGCCACCCTAGTTGCTTGTCCCCTCAACATGGGTAAGTACAAGCAGCACATCCAGGTAAATGGTATTGAGGCCAAGGCCTACAGGGACACAGGTGCCAGTATCACCATAGTTACTGAAAAGTTAGTCACCTGCACAACATCTACTTGGTCACCAGTACCAAGTCACCGATGTGAATTACTCCACTCAGTCCCTCCCCTTAGCTAGTAGTACACTTTGACTGGGATGGAGTTACTGGTCCTAAACAGGTGGTAGTCTCTCCTAGCCTATCTGTTGAGTGCCTCCTAGGGAATGACCTGAGGCCTCAGATTGGGCTGAGGTAGAGTTCCTTGCCCATTCAGCCATGCTGGACATCCCCAAACATGCGCTCCCTTTAAGCTCCAAACAGACTAAAGGGCAAAGTAGGGAAGGAGCCCAGGCCCCTGAAATAATGGCCCAAGACACTCCTGAAAACACAGGCAAGCAAGATGCAAAGTTATCCCCTGCCCACCCTCCCACTAAGGATCCCACTCCTCTGAGGGAAGATACCACCCCCACGGTGGAGCCTGTATCACAGGAGCCAAAAGCTGCCACACCTGAGCTCCCAGGGGTAAAAGTACCCCTCTGGGAGGAACCTAAGACAGAAAAGCAAACCTGCCTTGTCATAGTAAACTTGACATAGCCCTCCTTCCCTCCCAGAGAAACTTGATTGCAGCAACCCAGACACCTTAGGACAACAACCCTGTCCTGCTCTACAGCAGGTAGGACAGCAACCCTATCCTCCTTTAGAGCCTTCAGGACCCTTATTTTGTCCTGTTCTAGCCCTGCTAATACAGCACCCGTCTAGCTTTACAACCCTTAGGACAGCAACCCTGGCTACATATATATATATCTGAACCCGACTATAACGTCATTGTAATCTTTGTTTTTTAGTCACTATATATTTATTAAAAACTAAAGGTTACAGGGATGTTTAAGTGATGTTCCGATTTTACATGTAGGTATAGTTATCTCAAGTAACTAGAACTCACACCCTTGCCATGCACTGCTAATTACCCCACATATTACATCAGCCATGACATCTTCAATGACATCATTGAGAATAACACTACAATATGTGCTGTAAAATTATTTATGGGAAAACTGTGCATGGTGGGGCACGAGTTATAATTCTTTGAGATAACTATAACTGCTGAATTTCTATGGTTTTATATGTGTAAAATCTGAACCTAACTATAATGTCCCTGTAACCTTTGGTTTTTCAGTGAATCCTCCCCCACATACATCCAACCCCACGCTGCACACAACCTTTAGCCGTGCATGGTGAGGGTTGGCAGCAGGGCCATCCCTAAGGTGTCATGTTGGGGGGGGAAGGCACGGCACTGCCTCCATCTGCCGCTGGCCCACCGCTCAAAGAGGGTTAAGTTATGTTTTAGACTGCCAGGCCACTGCTAGGCCCCCCGGGGGCCCTCAATCCTGCAATGTTCCACTGCTCCTTGCTGCAAGGCGTCTCCTTCATTTAGCTCCAAGCAGCCACCATCTTAAGATCAGACAGACTTCGCTGTCAAGGCACCAACAGAGGCAACGAGGATCTTTCCATGGCTGTAAAGTGGGCCCCCACCTTTCAGCAACGTTCCGCCAGCTGCATCTTCGGTCACCAGCGCTTGTACCACCTGAACTCCGCCAGTATTGTCAGGCCGACAACAGAGCTCAGAGAGTCTGCTACCGCCCAGTCGCCAACTTGGAAAATTCCCCCCCCCCCCCCCCCCAATCATTTTAACGTTTTTTTTCTGGTTAGGTTGCAGCCAACCAATCTCCGCACTGCTGATGGTGCATGGAACCACATCTGTTGATATACATAAATCTTTTTCTATAATAACTCCAAAACTACTGAATAGATTACACCAAATTACAACAAGCATTTGCAATGCAACATGTCTTGCATTTGTGACTTGGAGCTATTGACGTTGTAAATGACAATGTCTTTTACCCATTTGTTTTGGTTTGGAGTGTAGTGGATGTAGGACCAGAGAAGCAGCTGCAGCACTGTCTAGGGGACTAAGAATGGGAAATTACCACTGGGAACAGACACAGCCACAGCACTGCCGAGAGGACTTAGAATGAGGAATTTTCACTGGGACCAGGGAAGCAGCTAGCAGCACTGCCTAGAGGACTTAGAATGAGGAATTACTGTCTGGATTAGAGAAGCACCCTGCAGCATCGTCTAGAGGTCTTTGAATGAGGAATTACTGACAGGACCAGAGAAGCAGCTAGCAACACTGTCTAGATGACTTAGAATGAGAAATTACCACTGTGACCAGGGAAGCGGCTGGCAGCACTGTCTAAAGGACTAAGAATGGTGATTTACCACTGGGAACAGAGACACACCTGCAGCACGTTCATGAGGGATTAGAATGGGGAATTACCAAAGAGACCAGAGAAGCAGCTAGCAGCACTGCCTAGGGGACTTAGAATGAGATAGTACCACTGGGACCAGAGAAGCAGCTGCAGCACTGTCTAGGGGACTAAGAATGGGGAATTACCACTGGGAACAGACACAGCCACAGCACTGCCTAGAGGCATTAGAATGAGGAATTACCCCTGGGACCATGCAAGCAGCTAGCAGCACTGCCTAGAGGACTTAGAATGAGGAATTACTGACTGGATTAGAGAAGCACCCTGCAGTACTATCTAGAGGGCTTTGAATGAGGAATTACTGACAGGACCAGAGAAGCAGCTAGCAGCACTGCCTAGAGGACTTAGAATGAGGAATTACTGATGGGACCAGAGAGGCAGGTAGTAGCACTGTCTAGAGGACTTAGAATGAGAAATTACCACTGGGACCTGAGAAGCAGCTAGCAGCACTGCCTAGAGGACTTGGAATGAGGAATTACCACTGGGACCAGAGAAGCAGGTAGCAGCATTGTCTAAAGGACTAAGACTGAGAAAATACCACTAGGACCAGAGAAGCAGCTAGCAGGACAGTTTTACATTTTAATGAAAGTAATAACACTGAAAAATAAAACATTTTCAACATTGTGAACCTCTCTCATTCACTGATGTGCTGCTTACCTCACGTTATCGGACACTATATCGGGGGGCACAATACAGAAGTTATCAGCGCAGAGCACAAAGGCACAATGCTGGGGTGCATGCAGCAGTGCTAAATGACCAAAAAACTGGTTATTTATTCTGTTAGACACGGTTTACAACAGCCACTGAAAATATGGCTGACTTCATAATTGGAGGGTGTCTGGTAGAAAGTTTACTACCAGGTTTTGACAAATTGTAATGTGTTTAGGACCCTGGCTAAGAGTCTGTAAAAATATATTTTATAAAATTACTTTATATTGTTATGCAAGTAAGAGGATGTTAATTATTAGGAACTCCTATATTGTGTGATTTCGCTACTGTAATCCGTCATGTAACAAATGGAATCGACTCACAGGCGCAGCAGCATTTGTGACCAGATAAGAACAAGACTTACAGCTCCACTTACAGAAATAAAGGAAATAAAAACAGATGTTAAGGCAGAGAACAGCATCTGTGGTGAGATGAGAACAAGATTTACAGCCCTGCTAACAGAACTCAAGCAGCAGAACTCATGAGTGGGGAAAAAACATGTTTGTGAAGCGGAATTTTGATATTATTTTTTTAAAATAATGAAACGCCATAAGCAAGTTACAGAATGGAACAGAAACGTCATGAGGTGAATAATAAAATGGATCTGTGAAGGAAAAGAAACACCAGGGTTAGGGCGGGTGGGAGGAAGCTTGTTGAAACAGAAGCACTTGTGTCGAGTGCCCAAACACAAAGAAAAAAGTAGGTCCTAAAATGGGAGGGGTGGAACACCACAAGTACTTGGGACAATCCCTTGGGGAAGGGCTAAACGCATGAAAAGGCCTGACCATGCTTGTCATGGGAAAATGGGCACAAAGGTTACACGAGCGACAATGGAGTGAGCAAATGGTTAGTCTGTGGGTGGGCTGAAGCCCACAGGTTGAAGACTACATGTCTGTTCGAGACAGCGCATGTGCTGTCTAGCCGAGACCTTAACAGAGAGATTGCTAGACCAAGCTCCATCTTTCATCCAACTTTAGTGTAATTCCGTGCAGTGGTTTGGGCTGTAGTCACGAGTAAAATCCTTCTGGGAAATTGCATTGGAGAAACACGTTTTGGGACCTCACCTTTTTCTCAGCCCAGTCTTACGAATCGCCCTGAAACTTTCCAAACAACTGCTAAAGTGAGTGGCAAACTTTCATGAATATTCGTCAAATGGCAACAACGTTACTAGCAAAACATTTTTTTTCCCTACAGAAACTAGGTCCAAACAATAACTACCTACTGCTGACCACCCGTAGTAAGGATGGATATATATATATATATCTACGACATGTGTATAGAGATATACACACATATACATATATACACACACATATACATATATACACTCACATATACAAACACACATATATACACACACACACATATATACACACACACACATATACACACACACACACACACATATACACACACACACACATATATACACACACACACACACACACACATATACACACACACACACACATACATATATACACACACACATACAGACACATACATATATACACACACATATATATATATATATATATATATATATATATATACACACACACACACACACACACACACACACACACTAGTCTTGAGTCCTTTAAAAAAAAAAAAATCTAGACAGAGGGTTGGGTAGGCAAAGAAAAAAAAAGGAAATAAAATAAAAAAGGGTGTAGGCTCCTGTGTTATTAAACCGCACTCCTCCCATCAAACCACTTCCCCCTCCCCTGGGGTGGGATAGGGGCAGGTAGGGGTTTGAACAAAGGCAGTGTATTTAATTATTTGAGGGGAGTGGGTGGGGGGCAGGTGTTCTCCCCCTCCCCCCCACCCCTGACCCTTCCAAGGCTGCAAAGGGCCCCGGGGGACCCCATCCCCTAGAACCAGCATCAATACTGAAGGGGAATGGGGGCATATGCCCCCACCCACGCTTTGTAAGACCACAGGGATCCCATCCCCTGGAGCCAGCTCATTGACTGTATCCCTGGAAGCCCACCCAGGAAACACAGTAGTTTCCCTGCCGGCAACAGCATGGGCAGGGAAACTTGTCTACTTCTACCTGGTGACAGCTTTGAAAATGCTCCAATCGGGTGGGAACAGAAATTGTCTTCCCTCCTTACGCTCTTGCAGGCAGGGAAACCCAAATTGCTCCTGCCCAGAGGGAGCAAAGACAGCTCCTGATGCACCCGGAATGGATGCATGGAGGGAGCCAGGTGGGTGTTGGGGGGTTGGTGAGTGGATGGGGGTGGGGGTGGGGAGGGGCGGATGTCAGAGCCCTTGGGCTCCCCCTGCTGAAATTGTACTGTCCTGTGGTGCCCAGGGGCACTTGCTTTAGGCCCTGGGAGATGGGGTCCCAGAAGCCACTCTGGGCTCAGGGAGGGGAGCGCATGAGCCCCTTCGCTTAAAAGAAAAAGAAAAAAACAGCCCTGGGTTTTGGGGTCCCCGGGCCCCATAGAGCCATGTGGAGGAGGCTTTGCACGCCACCCCCTTAAAGAAAACAGCCCAGGGGATGGAGTGCCTGAGGCCTTAAAGGTTCATCCCCAATATTTAAAAATAAAATTAAAAAATAAAAAATAAAAAATTAAAAAAAAGACGGGTCCTGGGTGTCTGGGTGGATACCAGGACAAAGGAAATGGGTGTGCGGGTGGGCACTGGGACACCATATTCAATTTAAAAAAAAGAAAACATAATTATTCACTGCTTCTACAGAGAAGCGCCACAAAATGCCCTTAATCCATAGTTTCATGCTAATTGTGCCTCTGTGAGGGGAAAGGGCACCACAAAGCATTTTTTTAAAAATATTGTGATGTGTGGCAGCAGGTGCAGCAGCCCCCAAGCAACTTAAAAAAATTGGTAAGTCTCCTGGGTCATCAAATCCATGACCCCAGGAGAACTTACCATGTTTTTTAAAGTACTCTGGTGCTCTATGTTCTTCTGCCGGAGTGCAAGGCCCCCATCTGGTTGTTTTTATGATTGCATGTTGCAGGCTAAAAATGTTAAAAGAAAACCTGAGACATTTTGGTTTTATTTAAAAACAAACAAACAAAAAAAACACAGATTTTCTTTTCACAAGTTTTAGCCCATCAAATGCAATCATAAAAACAATATTGAAAGAAAGGCTCAGACATGTTGATTTTTGTATTAAAACTTTAAACATTTTTATAATAATCATTATTAACCATTGTGTGAATTATTGAAATATAGATTTGATTTAAAATACTGGTGATTTTTAGAGAAAGATGACGTATGTGCTTTAAATATATTGATATGCTCACAACTTGATAAAGTCAATAGGTCCACTTTTTATGTTTTGGTGTTAAAGCCCTTGGCGTGCAGTTGGCTGCCTTCATGTGATTGAATGAAGGGCTTGGCCATAAGCCACCTGCAGCATGGGTTTGGGATTATGCATGGTCATAAAACATTACTTTACGTTAAAAAAAAACCCTACAAATTCACTGAAAAACACAAAGGTTAAATTGACGCTATAGTTAAGTATGGTAATATCTTACTTCGCAGTTAAAAAAATCATTAGAAACTTGCACCCTCGCCATGCAAAGTTTTGTCTACTATAGTGTCAGTACAAATGTTGCAGTGATTTGATCAATGATGTCATAGAACATGTCATATTGGATGTGATATGTGGGGTAATTAGCAGTGCATAGCAAGGGAGCAAGTTATAGTTACCTTCAAGTAAAAGTTATAGCTACTTGAGATAACAAAAACTAGTGAATTTCAGTAGTTTTGTTAGTTTAAAATGGTAGCTTTTACCGGACATTCTCCCCCAACTGTAAGGTCCAGTTAAGCTTGGTTTTTTCAGTGAATATATATATATCAAACTCCTCCTCCTTCGAACTTACCGCAAGGATGACGCGCACTCCTGCAGTGTTAATACCAATCATGTTTATTACATCCAAAACACAGTATCTGGTAGGGCAACAAACACCAAAGGCAGGGTTGGGAAGCCTGGATTAAGTAATAAACATGATTCGCATTAAAACTGCCAGAGTGTGTGACATCCTTGCGGTAAAGTCAAAGGAGGAGTTGCTTGATTACACCTCGCTCGCACCCGCAGCACTGCAGTCTGGACTTCGGGCAGAAGGCCTTTGCATGAAAAATCTATATGGAAAATGTCACTTACCCAGTGTACATCTGTTTGTGGCATGAGACGCTGCAGATTCACATGCTGTGCATTATCCTGCCATCTAGTGTTGGGCTCGGAGTGTTACAAGTTGTTTTTCTTCGAAGAAGTCTTTTCGAGTCACGAGACCGAGGGACTCCTCCCTTTCGGCTCCATTGCGCATGGTCATCGACTCCATCTTAGATTGTTTTCCCCGCAGAGGGTGAGGTAGGAGTTGTGAGTATACTAGATGTGCCCATGCAATGGAGTAGGTATGTATGTACATTATGTGTATTAAAATAATATTTATTTAGAAATTTACAATTTTCATTCAACTAATAATGGCTACAGGCTCCCGGGGAGGTGGGAGGGCGCATGTGAATCTGCAGCGTCTCATGCCACGAACAGATGTACACTGGTTAAGTGACATTTTCCGTTCGGTGGTATGTGTAGCTGCAGGTACACATGCTGTGCATAGACTAATAAGCAGTAATCTCCCCAAAAGCGGTGGTTTATCCTGTAGGAGTTGAAGTTGTTTGAAATAATGTCCGTAATACTGCCTGTCCTACTGTGGCCTGTTGTGTTGCTAACACATCCACACAGTAATGTTTCGTGAATGTATGAGGCGTAGACCAAGTGGCTGCCTTACAGATTTCGGTCATGGGTATATTTCCTAGAAAGGCCATTGTGGTGCCTTTCTTTCTAGTGGAGTGTGCCTTTGGTGTAATAGGCAGGTCTCTTTTAGCTTTTTCATAGCAGGTTTGAATACACTTAACTATCCATCTGGCAATGCCTTGTTTGGATATTGGATTTCCTGCATGAGGATTTTGAAAAGCTACAAACAATTGTTTTGTTTTGCGAAATTGTTTGGTTCTATCAATGTAATACATTAGTGCCCTTTTGATGTCTAATGTATGTAATGCTCTTTCAGCTACAGAGTCTGGTTGTGGAAAAAATACTGGGAGCTCCACAGTTTGATTTAAGTGGAACGGTGATACAACTTTTGGTAAAAATGTTGGATTTGTGCGAAGAACCACTTTTTGTTTGTGTATTTGTATAAAGGGTTCCTGTATGGTAAATGCTTGTATTTCACTTACTCTTCTAAGAGATGTGATAGCTATTAGGAAGGCCACTTTCCATGTTAAGTATTGCATCCCACAAGAGTGCATGGGTTCAAATGGTGGACCCATGAGTCATGTTAATACAATATTGAGATTCCATGAAGGAACTGGTGGTGTTCTTGGGGGAATTATTCTTTTTAGACCCTCCATAAATGCTTTTATGACTGGGATTCTAAAGAGTGATGTTGAATGTGTAATTTGCAGATAGGCAGAAATTGCTGTGAGATGTATTTTAATGGATGAAAAAGCTAGCTTGGCTTTTTGTAAGTGTAATAAGTAGCTTACAATGTTTTTTGTTGACGCATGCAGTGGTTGAATTTGATTATTAGGACAGTTATAAACAAATCTTTCCCATTTATTTGCGTAGCAATGTCTTGCAGTAGGTTTCCTACTATGGTGACCTCCATACATTCTTGTGTAAGGTCTAGATGTCCAAATTCTAAGACTTCAGGAGCCAGATTGCTAGATTGAGCGATGCTGGATTCGGGTGTCTCATCTGTTGTTTGTGTTGAGTTAACAGATCTGGTCTGTTTGGTAGCTTGATATGAGGTACTACTGACAGGTCTAGTAGTGTTGTGTACCATGGTTGGCGAGCCCAAGTTGGTGCTACTAGTATTAGTTTGAGTTTGTTTGACTCAATTTGTTTACTAGATACGGAAGGAGTGGGAGAGGGGGAAAAGCGTAAGCAAATATCCCTTACCAACGCATTGCCCTTGGAGTAAGGGTGTGGGTACCTGGATGCAAAGTTTTGGCATTTTGTGTTTTCTTTTGTTGCGAATAGATCTATTTGCGGTGTTCCCCAGTTTTGAAAGTAGGTTTGCAGTATCTGGGGATGAAGTTCCCATTTGTGTATCTGTTGGTGATCTCGACTGAGATTGTCGGCCAACTGGTTTTGAATTCCTGGGATCTATTGTGCTATTAGGCGAATGTGATTGTGAGTCGCCCAATGCCAAATCTTCTGTGCTAAGAGACACAGCTGTGATGAGTGTGTCCCTCCCTGTTTGTTTAGGTAATACATTGTTGTCATGTTGTCTGTTTTGACAAGAATGTGTTTGTGGGCTATTAACGGTTTAAATGCTTTCAATGTTAGAAACACTGATAGTAGTTCTAGTTGATTTATATGAAGTTGTCTTTGTTGAGTGTCCCATTGTCCCTGGATGCTGTGTTGGTTGAGGTGTGCTCCCCACCCTACCATGGAAGCATCTGTTGTGATCACGTATTGAGGCACTGGGTCCTGGAAAGGCCGCCCTTGGTTTAAATTGATAGGATTCCACCATTGAAGCGAGGAGTGTGTTTGGCGGTCTATCAACACTAGATCTTGAAGTTGACCCTGTGCTTTTGTCCATTGTGTCGTTAAACACGGTTGTAAGGGCCGCATGTGTAACCTTGCGTTTGGGACAATGGCTATGCATGAAGACATCATGCCTAGAAGTTTCATCACAAACCTTACTTGATACTGTTGAATTGGGTGCCTGCTTTGTACTACGTTTTGGAATGCTTGTACTCTTTGTGGACTTGGAGGGCAATCCCTTTTTCTGTGTTGATTGTTGCTCCTAAGTATTGTTGTATTTGACACGGTTGTAAGTGTGATTTTAGGTAGTTTATTGAGAACCCTAGCTTGGGAAGGGTTTCTATGACGTATTTTGTGTGTTGAAGACACTATTTCTGAGTGCTGGTTTTTATTAACCAATCGTCTAGGTATGGGAATACGTGTATGTGCTGTCTGCTGATATGTGCAGCTACTACTGCAAGGCATTTTGTAAATACCCTTGGTGCTGTTGTTATCCCGAATGGTAACACTTTGAATTGGTAGTGTACCCCTTGGATTACAAACCTTAAGTATTTCCTGTGGGAAGGATGTATGGGTATATGGAAGTAAGCATCCTGGAGGTCTAATGTTGACATGTAGTCTTGTTGTTTGAGCAAGGGAATCACGTCTTGAAGTGTTACCATGTGAAAGTGATCTGATTTGATGTAAAGGTTTAGTGTTCTGAGATCTAAGATGGGTCCCAGTGTTTTGTCCTTTTTTGGTATTAGAAAATACAGGGAATAAACACCTGTTCCTTTCTGATGGTTGGGCACTAGTTCTATTGCCTCTTTTTGTAATAATGCTTGGACTTCTAGTTGTAATAGATCCAAGTGCTGTTTGGACATGTGTGCTTTTGGAGGCACATTTGGTGGTAATTGTAGGAATTCTATGCAATAACCATGTTGGATAATGGCTAGGACCCACGAGTCTGTAGTTAGGTCTTCCCAATTTTTGTAATAATTTGTGAGTCTCCCCCCCACTGGTGTTATGTGTTGGGGATTTGTGACATTGGAGTCACTGTTTTGTTTGTGGGGTTTTTGGAATTTGGAATTTTCCTCTTGTTTTAGGAAACTGTCCACCCCTGTATTGACCCCGAAAACCTCCTCTTTGGTATTGGCCCTGGTATGTGGGTCTAGTCTCTGAGGTTGAAGGTTCTGTGCTTTGGGCTCGAAACCCCCCTCGAAAGTGTGGCTTCCTAAAGGTGCCTCTGCTCTGTGGGGAGTAAAGCGCGTCCATGGCTTTGGCCGTGTCCGTGTCTTTCTTGAGCTTTTCTATAGCTGTATCCACCTCTGGCCCAAACAACTGTTGTCCATTAAAAGGCATACTAAGCACAGCCTGCTGGATCTCTGGCTTAAATCCGGAGGTGCATAGTAATGCGTGTCTCCGAATAGTGACCGCCGTGTTCACTGTTCTGGCAGCTGTGTCCGCTGCGTCCATAGCCGATCGCATCTGGTTGTTGGAGATACTTTGGCCCTCCTCCACCACTTGTTGTGCACGCTTTTGAAACTCTTTGGGAAGATGTTCAATGAAATGCTGCATTTCGTCCCAATGAGCCCTGTCATATCTTGCCAATAACGCTTGGGAATTGGCAATACGCCATTGATTGGCTGCTTGTGCTGCAACCCTTTTTCCTGCTGCATCAAACTTTCGACTTTTTGTTGGGTGGTGGTGCATCCCCAGAAGTCTGTGAGTTTGCCCTTTTCCAGGCTGCCCCTACTACCACAGAGTCAGGTGTTAGTTGTTGCGTGATGTACACAAGGTCCGTAGGGGGAGGTTTGTATTTCTTCTCCACCCTAGGTGTGATGGCGCTGCCTTTGACGGGGTCTTGAAACACCTGTTTTGCGTGTTTTAACATGCCTGGTAACATAGGCAGACTCTGGTATTGGCTATGTGTTGATGACAGGGTATTGAATAAAAAGTCATCCTCTATAGGTTCTGCATGCAGTGCTACATTGTGAAAAGTAGCTGCTCTGGACACCACCTGCATGTAAGCAGTACTGTCTTCTGGCGGTGATGGTCTTGCCGGGTAGCAATCCGGACTATTGTCAGATACTGGTGCATCATATAGATCCCATGCATCTGGGTCATCCTGGCTCATTCCTGTGTGCGTTGGTGATTGCATCATTGGGGGTGTTGCAATTGGTGACAGTTGTGGTGAGTGCTGTGGCGATGGCTGTGGTGAAAAACGTGGTGGAGTTTTTTCTTTAGCCACTTTTGCTTTTGGCCGTTTTCCTGTTTCTTGGAAAGCGAGTTTTCATTTCATTTTAATTGGGGGAAGAGTTCTTATTTTACCTGTGTCCTTCTGAATATGGAGCCTTCTTTGTGTATAGTCTGGCTCTCCCATCTCTAATTCTTGTCCAAATTTATGGCCTTGTAGTTGTGATGAAAGACCTTGTTCTTCCGAATAGGAGCTCTGTTTCGGCTCAGAGGCTGGGTGTTTCGGCACCGGAACCTTTTCCACAGTCTTTTTCGGATCCGAAGCCACCTTTTTCGGTTTCGGGGTGCAGATATCTCGGTGCCGAGTTTGGTCGGAGCCAGTATCTCGGTGCCGAGTAAACTCTGTGCCGGTATCTCGACCGGAGTCGGATGTCTTCGACACGTGTGCGCCCTTTTTCGGTGCCGATGGTTTGTCACCATGCTTACGGGTTAAGCCATGGCCTGCCGGCGGTGGGCGTCCCCTGGGCTTTCATTATCTTTGTGTGAGTTTTGGCCGGGGCAGTTTTACTCACGGTTTGTTGCCTCGCCGGCTGCTCACTTTCGGCCTCGTCCGAGTCCGAATCAGGAATGGAGAAAGTCTCCTCTTCTTCGACGTCATGGTGTCCTGCCGGCGTCGACGCCATTTGAAGTCTTCGAGCTCTCCGGTCCCGCAGCGTCTTCTTCTACCGAAATGCCGACAGGCCTCGCAGGTATCCTCTTTGTGTTCGGGGGACAAACACAAATTACAGACCAAATGCTGGTCTGTATAAGGATACTTATTGTGGCATTCGGGGCAGAAGCGGAATGGGGTCCGTTCCAGGAGCCTTGAAGGCGCACACGGTCGGGCCGACCAGGCCCCGCCGGGGAGTGGAAGCCCCGAAGGGCTACCGGAGCTCTTCTTTTCTTCGGTGTCGATCTGCTATTACTAACCCGATACCGAACGCAAACAATACCGTCGAATTTTCTGAGATTTATCTAACTTTCCGAACCGAAACATAGAGCGAAGAGGAACACGTATGAACCCGATGGCGGAAAGAAAACAATCTAAGATGGAGTGGACGCCCATGACCAATGGAGCCGAAAGGGGAGGAGTCCCTCGATCTCGTGACTCGAAAAGACTTCTTCGAAGAAAAACAACTTGCAACACTCCGAGCCCAACACTAGACGGCAGGATAATGCACAGCATGTGTGAATGTTGTTTAAAACCGATAGACAGATATATAGATAGATTCATTGCAAAAGCCAAACATTAAAAGTAACTGGTAGATTTCAGTGGTTTTATTAGTTTGTCCATCACCATACGCAACGTGGGATTAGGCAGAGTGCCCAACCACCTTTGGGCAAACATGGGCACCCTACCTCCCACAGTACACAGACTTGGGTCTTGCCAGGCCATGAGCTCAATCCCCACATGTGTGATGTAAAAATATAAAGGGTGTAACTTTAAGTAAGGCAGACTTATTGTCTTTGTCTGTGGGTCAGCAGGCCTCGCTTTATCATAGGGTGAGCACATCAACATATATAAAACAACCTTTTGTTTTTGTCATAAAGTAACCAGTAACTATCTTCAAATGTATATTTTATACACTGACACATTCAATGTAAAAAAGTAATTGTCATTTATTTTTGTAATAAAGGGAAAAAATAAAAAAAATAAAAAAAATAAACATGTCTGAGTTTTTCTTATACTATTTTTCAGGCCACAAAGTGCAGCCATATAACCCACCACCAGGAGTCTCTGCACTGCACCTGAAGAGAACAGAGCTCCAGATTGGAGTAAAAATATGGTAAACACTGCTGAGGTCATGGATCAGTGACCCAGGAGAAATGTTACTAGGGGACTACTAAACTCCTGCAGCCCTCAACAATATCAAACTAATGTTTTCTGGTGCTCCTGTCCCATCTAGGGGCACCACAGCAAGACAAATATTTTATAAATGCCCTAGGGCATTATGTGGTGCTCCAGTGAATAATAAAGGATTGGCTCCAGCTGCTCATTTAAGAATTTTCTTCTTTTTTTTTTTTTTTTGAGTGCCCAGGTGCTCTCAGACCCCTCCTCAGGGAATGGGAGGAGGGATTTCAGGTATCCCATCCCTATTCCCTTAGAGTCTTTTTTAAAATTTCTTCAGGACAAGGGACGAAGTCCTCGAGTCCTGTAATGGCCTGCAACATTTCTTTTCATTTTGCAGCCAGCCAATCAGAACACAAGCTTCCAGAGGAACTAGGTGTCTCACATGAGAAAGAGCCACCTTGGTCAATCAGACTTTTTTTTTTTTTTTCTTTTAAGTTGCCAGAACACTGGAGTCTCGCGCGTGTCCAGCGCACCCAACGATCCAGTTACACAAAGTCTCTGAACCTTAATTTCTCAAACACTATTGAATGGATCCACATCAAATCACAAAAGAACAATTTCTGGACTAAGATCTAGCTTTCTGCCAAATTCAGTGTAAATCCATTCAGCGATTTTCGCTATATGGCTATTCAATTCCATGACAGGACCGGGGGCGAGGATTATGCTCATCTGTCTTCCCTCTTTATTTATGACAGCAAGTTCAAAGTTCATTAAGAAAACCGAAAAACTACATTGCCCATGGGACAAACGTTCCCATGACAACCACAGGCCAATCAACGCTGACTTCGACTCCGAGTGTGAGTATCCCCTGCCGCTTCCTGACGTCCTCTTTCTTCACTTCTCCGGTGCAAGGATAAGTTGCTTCTCTGCCTCTTGAATTGTTACAACTCTTTTTGCCTACGTGTTGTTCAGAGTTTTACACTCCGCGCTGGTGTGCGTTTAACTTCTTCCTCGGAGCTGTTGCTAAGGACACGTTTACCCGCAACAGGCTGTTTCAGCCCGAGCGCAGATTCACCTCACGGTGACGCGTCAGCTCCTCCAGAGGGCACTCTTTTGCGCCGCTCTGGTTTGACAGCGCATTTTCCAACATTTCGAACTCTCTCGAGCATTGGAAAAAGTGTGCGTTAGGGGTTTTCTTATAAGCCTAGGCTTATTTCAACCCCTCCAAAACTATACGCCTGGTGGCAGGACTGACACCGTTTTACGGTAAGGGACTCTGCCTGATTTAACTACGCACGATCTAGGGAGCGCGTCAGAAGACCGCTTGGTCTCCTTTTGGCCCTATTTAGCAACAGATAAGTGGGGGTGCGCCCTTTATATCTGTAGGGTGTTTGGTCTGTTGCACCGAGTCCTCTTATTTCACATTACACAGTCCACTCAAGATAAGGATTTTTTTCCCCACCATGTCCCTCGGGGAGGGCCCTTCACCGGCCCACTCTACCCGCTAGGGTAGACATTTTACTCTCTCAAGCTACTGCCCAGGTCCTAGCCCCCCATTAAAGAGATGGGGCACAGCTTGTTGAAAAAGTTTCTAAGGGGACTGGCATGAGTGGAGAGACGGGAGCTCGACCTTCATCCAAGTCGGTTGCACCTCCCAAGAAATCATGCAAGCGCAACACGGGGCACCTGGACAGCTTCCAGCACCTCGCGGAAGTTTGTTCTATGAGTGTGCGCGCGCCTAAGCGCCTACCCTGCTGGGAGGGATTGCTACCCAGACTGACGGGTGACGTGGTGCACCACTTATTTGACCCTGATAGTGGGTCACCTAAACGGGTAGAGGAGGACTCTGAGGGGGACACGTCCTCTGCTGAGGAACATGACTCCGGTCGCCCCTGGCGTCCCGGGGCCAACGCGCCAGATCTGCTGGAGTCCGAGGGCTCTGGCTCGGATATGTTTGAACCCGAGGGCATTTACCACCCTAGGTCCTCGGAATGGAGACCGGAGCAGAAGGTAACTGAATATGTAGCCAGTAAGATCAGGCAACCTCTAGACAAGGAGGTTAGGGCCTGTCTGAAGGCTGAATGCCCGCACCCTACCTCACCGGATAAGTTGGCGGCCACTCCGGACTTAGACCCGAAAAAGTCTGTACTTTTTTTGCCAAATATACTAAGAACCCTAAGAAGGACATTGACCGGTCCTGGAGGGCTTGCCAGGACAAGCTTCTAGATGTGTTAGGACCCCTAACGCAAATTATTCAATTGGCCGAACACGCCAGACACACGGACACTCCTCTGCCCACGGATGTCGTGGCCGGGTGGGCCCAGAGGGCTGTTTGTCTTTTGGGAAACGCGAATTCCGCCATTTCGGCGGAGAGACGCCGATCCTTACTCATCAAAATTGACCCCAAGTTGGAGGAGGTGTCCAATTCAGAGGCAGGGGCGATCCCCCAGGGCAACTTATTTGAAGACCCTTTTGTTAGGGAATTGCGTAAATTCGTCGCCACCTTTTCGGTGTTAGATAAAGCACAATCATCTATCAAAAAGATCTGCCCAAGCAAGGTTTTTGGAAGGGCCGCAAGAGGTAGGGGTCGCTCCTGCAACGGCCTTCCCCAACAAGGCCCCCATCTCCTATGGCTACAGAAATAACGGCTGTCGGGATGGTCACCAACGCGCTTTCTTCCCCAATCGGGTTAGAGGGAAATCTAGGACCCGATGGAGAGCCAGCGGCGAGACGAATGCCCCAGGAGGCCCTTCGGGTAAGGATTACCCTTTCTTCCCCTCAGTGTATAGGAGGGAGACTTCGTTTTTTCAGGCACCATTGAGGATGTATGACTTCGGATTCTTGGGTATTACAGACTGTATCAGGGTTCCACATAGAATTCTGGGGAACATTGGCCCAGGAACGGTCACCGAGACCCCTGACTTTTGACACTGGAGTCCGCTCTCAGACTCAGAAGTGCGCAACCTTCTTCGGAAGGGGGCTATCTGTCCATGGCAATCGGACACTAGACCTATAGCCAGTGAATTTACTTCAAGGACTTCTGGACTGTTTGGTTTCACTAAAATGCTGAATAGCAAATTCTCAGCCAATGGGACAACAGTGCATGTTAAGGTGTAGTAATGTTGCTAAATAGCTGGCCCTCTATTTCAATAGCCTATGGTTTTGAATTCAAAAACGGACAATTTAGTGGGCCTAAAGTCTCAACTGACGATTTCCCAGATCACAAATAGTAAAATAAAACACTTTGTTGACCCCAGAACCCATCAACCAGTCCACAAAGTTATCACGCCATCAGACAGAACAATGATGTTTTAGAGGTTAATATTAGGGCACCCAGTACATCAACTGGATCCAAGAGGGACACTTTTCTGGTCTCTGGGACCAGTGGCAGAGCCAACTGGTCTCCTAGCTTTCCAAGGCAGATATATGTGACAGAGTGTCAGCTCTTAACAGGACTTCCCAAGGAGACCGTGTTGGGAGCAGGGCCCTGTAACTGTCCATTGCAGTACAGTTGTATCAGTGACAGAGCACAGAGGAAACCAAACCGACCCGAACGCTTCAACAATTCCAACTGGAGTTTAGGGTTATGGACTAGCTGTGAATCTGAATGATTATATATCCAAATCCCACAAGGGCTGGAGAAATGATTCCTCTGGTTCCAGAGCACGGACAGTAGCATCCAGCCAACATGACTGCAACCCATACCAATCATACCAAACTTTTTTCATTCATGGATTCTATACAAACATTAGGAAACAGATAAATAAAAAAGGCAGTAGGGCGAATATTTATATTTAATAAATATGTAACTTATCAAAGAACACAAATTATCAGTAATCTAAAACAGTTTAGCAAATATTGACAAATTATACTCAATTCCTTCTTAGTATTATTTGGCAAAGCTATCCCATGTTGGAATTCTGGCCATCTTATTAAACACGCTTTAAACAAGAGATGTTCAGCTGACTTTCAAATGTTTGTTATACGAGAACACGCTACTGACATGACAATGGAACTCTTCTGAGTTGCGTTTACTTAAGCATTCAACAGAAGAGGTGCTCCTTACCAATCTAATGTACAGGATCAGCATAACTGACTTCTAAACATTTTTATAAGAAGGACTGTCTGCCAATATTTTTAAATGCAGCAAGGCCAGACCATAGATCCCAATTTTCCAATGTTTGAATTTTGACACCAAGGACAAGGATCTGAAAAATGTGAGTTCATCCTATGGAGTCTAGCTTGTGTCTAATAATAAATACTATAAAGCTGCATTCTGTGCAAGTTTGAACAGTGAACACATTTGTGATTGAATTTACATAAATGTTGCCAAAAGGTTGTTTCTATAACTAGCCCAACATCCTTATGGCATTTCACTTATATGGGTTTCCACCTTGTTATGAGATCTGGTCAAGAAAAAAACGAGTATTATGAGGTGGAGTTTTGGGAAAAAAAATATCTGGGCTCAAAAAGCAGACTTATAATATCAGAGGTTGCTTCTAGCTCATGCAGGTAAAAGGGGCAAAGAACATCTGACAAAGAGAATGCTATTTGATTTGCCTGATACTTTAAGGGCCTCAAAGACATGAGTCAGTTTAAGTGACAAGCAAGAAAGTAATTCTTTAGATGAAAAACGTTCACCAATTTCCAAATGCCCAAGGTTTTGTTGTCAGTAAATGGGGAAAATAGCTCTACAGTCCAAGTCAGGCTCTAATTTAGGTTGGTGAGATGCTTAAACAAAGCACATTTTGAAGTTTGTTGAATTAAAAAAAACATTCAAGGTAGAAAAAGCCTTTTGGACTAAGCATATAATGAAGAATGAAATTGAGCCTTAAGTAGAGTTTACACCAGTAAACTGTAATGGCCTGCCAACTCAAAAACAGATGATTTGGCATCAGCAAAAAATTAATTGTTTTCTAAACTTTACACTTAATTTTATGTTACTCTGATTCTGGGTTACAGCTTTCGACAGGTTGAATACCCAGAGAAAGGATTGTGAAACACTGAGAGAGACTTGATAAAAGAGCCAGAGATGGTTGAAGAGATGGGTCATCCCTGGTGAGTCCCCCTGGTGATTTCTACAATGCTGGCCTCAGATGAACTGATTACTCACTTCCCCAGCTTCCTACAGAAAGGTTATTAACCTTGTGAGGTGGGAAGAAAAATTAATGTTTGTCATTACCATAAATTAAAAAAAAATCTACCTCACAAGATCAATCACCGTCTCTGCTTTAACAAAATGATTACTGCTGGAGTTCGCATTTGCAAAAAAGAAAATATCTGTATTGTATAAAACGAGGGTTGGTTTCCGGGAAGAAATAAACCCAAGAAAGATGGATCACCTGGACAGTGACTGCTACAATTCTACTGCCCACTGGTTCTGCCAAGGTCTTATAGGCTAGGACAGACTTCATTATTGGAGAAAATATGGTCACATATCTCTTGTTTTTTTTATACTATTTACTACCTGGCTCTTTTGGTTTATATTGCTGTCATCACACTGGCAATATCTGAGGTTTGGGATTTTTGGGACTGTCATCACTAATTTTGATGCACTGAATATTTGAGACCTCTTCTTCAGTCATGGAGTGGATTCAGGATTTGTTGTTACTGTCTAGATATGAAATACTGGGTGATCTCTCTCTCTCACTCTCACTCACACATGGATGTGCCAAGATGGTGTGGTCGCAATCAGTAAATGCCGTATCTATCTCACTGCACTGGCTCCTGCTGACTCTGATCTAACGTGTGGCACCTTGGATCTTACATGAAGCGCTCCTCCACTGAGATGCTGACCCCTGCAGCTCTCTTATACCAGTCACCATTGTCTTCAGCCTGCTGGGGGGAATCTGCATGGAGCAGTTCTTCTTCCCTTCCCTTAACTATTGGTGCAGAGCATGAAGGGCAATGCAGAGGAGCAAAAGTGTGGCCACAACGAGTGCTCAACAAGTTGAGCAATCAGCTGGTGACAATCCGGAGACTACAAAATCAGACCAATGGTATGTGCAGAGATACTTGGAGGAGGGCACTGGGCAGCATGTAGTGCTTTTTTATTGCTGAGACTGTTCTCTTGGTATATATGGGTATCTTGTGTGTGTACAGTAGGTGCCCCCACTATCGAGAGCCGGGATCTAGTGAGCACTGCGGAGGCGCTCTGGGTAACAGCGGATGCTGCTTGTGACCTTCCGAGATACTCCAGCACATCACACACATGTATTAACAAAAAAAAAAAGTTTGCCCTGAGGACTAATGAAGCAATACTCTTCTGAACTCTTGAGGAAAGCTAAAGTCCAGGGCAAAGCTTTAAAGGGCACCAAGCATCATACGCATATAGGGACTGCCTTGAAAGCCAGGGTCTAAAACTTCTGAGGTGGAACAGCAGGCTGCCTTTGTAAATAAACCGCCTCCTACTGAGAACACAGAAGAGGCAGTGGTTTTTGGGCATGCAGTAGCACCAATGGAGGGCACGAATGTCATGAATTCTGCCTGCTCACCGATAGCCGATGTAACATGGAGAGTGGGACTTTTATCACCAGACGAGGCGTATTGTTTGGGAATCTCTCCTTTTTGTCATAACACATTGCATTGTTTCTAATGCCTATTCACTTACCTGTTTAATAGCTGTTCCCAGGTTGTCCAGTTGATCGCTCATCATCTGTAATTCCTTCCTCATATCCCTCTCACTATCCGATAGAACTGGGAGCTGGGAATGAAAGCTACGCAATACTTTTTTCATCCTTTAGGAAAGATAGTGAATGAATGTTTGAATGTGAACACAACAAAATAATGAAGCACTCAATATACAGGGATGAAGAAGAACTATGTAAACGCTTCCCAGTTACAAAAAATGTCAGCATCCGTATATTGCACAGGAAATCATTTTGTATAGGAACAATAAAGAAATATGCATATTAACAAGCATTTTGCATCTGTGTTCAATGACTTCAGAGCTTTAATTCACACACTACTTCTCTTCACAAATTCCTGTGGCTTTATTACTGTTCTCCCTCTCTCTTGTCCTCCCTCCCGATCCCTCTCTAGTTTCGCCTGCTCCTTCCGTTTTTTGCATTCTCACTCTTTGCTCTTTTTGCCTCTTGCTCTTTTTAATCTTTGCTCTTTTTTGTTCTTTTTCGCCTGTTACTCTTTTGCCCTTTGTGCCTTTTCACTCCGATTTTCACTCTTTTGCCTCCTGCTCTTTTGTTGCTCCTTTGCCTTTTCTCTCTGATTCCTGCTCTTTTAACTCTGACCCTTTCCTCTTTTGCTAGTTCACCTTGTGTCATTCTCTGATTTATGCCCTGACCCCCTTTCTTGCTCTTTCCTTTTGCTCTTTTTCCTGTGCCTTTTGCCATTTCTTTTGTGCCTCCTTCCTCCTTGTGCCCTTCCCACGCTCCTTTCTCTCATCCCCCTCCTGCACCCTGTCCCTTCTACCCCCACACTCCAGCTAAGCCCTGTCCACCACCCCTATGCTCCTCCCCCCTACCAAGACCTATTTAACGGTGTCCGCACAGCAGACCAGGCATTAAGCAAGTGCTAGGTCCAGCCCTCCCTGGACTTACCTGTGATCGGTCTTCCAACCGGTCAAGGCCCATGCAAACCCGGCTCCTGTGACTTAAGGCACCCATTTCGTTCTCCTACTATCGCATGCTCTCTCACCCACACTCTCGTGCCAGTATGCCTTTTGCATTGTGCTTCTTTTTATATCTTTTCACTCTTTGATCTTTTTGCCTCTTGCTATTTTGTCTTTTGTGTGCCCTTTCGCTGTTTACACTTCTGCCTTTGTGCCTTTTCTCTGATTCCTGTTCTTTTTTCCTCTTGCCTTTTTCCTGCTTGCTCTCCCACCTTTTGTGCCTTTACGACTCTTGCCTCTCACCCCTTTTCTTTCTCTCGTCCCTTTTGCTATCTTTTACTGTGCCTTTTGCCATCTCTTTGGTGCCTTTTTCCTCTTCACGGGCTTCTTTTCCTGCCTACCGCCACCATCCCCACTCCTTAACTTTTCTTACCTGCACCTCCAGTTCTTTTACGTGCTCTCGCTAAGCCTCCGCCAATACCTGCTGCAATCCTCACCCTTCCAGGACCTACTTAACAGCAGCCGCTGCACAGAAGCATCGCTGGTGTGCCAAAGGCAAGCCCATCTACACCTAGACCATGCCCAGTGCCACAAACCCTGGTCCAACTGCTCCCCAAGTGGTACTCCGTAGCATCCCTCCAGTATCTCAGCCCTGGACACCAACTTACCCGCATCCGCCCTGCCGCATAACACAGACAGAGCCTTCACTTTTACCCACTGCCATTTTGCACAAAGTAACTCAACCACCAAGCTAGCACCGTGAACACACCCACACCTCCAACTCCCACTCCCACTCCCACTAGCAAAAAAGCACGCCAAGACGGACTAACGTATATACGCCTCAACACCCACTTGTTCAGCAAGCATGCAACAGAAATCTGAGACCTACTGGATAACCACGCCCCAGACCACCTCTTCCTCACAGAAACGTGGCTGATCACCATGTCAGCAACCGACATTGACATTGCCATCCAGGTAGGATAAAAGATTGCATGACAAGACCGCCACAACAAACAAGGAGGAGAAATAGCATTCATTTTCAAAGAAGGCATCAAATGCACCACAGCCACCAAGAAAGTGACCCCATTCAGGGATTAAGTACATGGCAAACTGTGAAACTCCGTAAATTTTACCCTGCACAGAACCCCCTGTCTACTGTCCCCCTGGACCACAAGCAGGCCTCACTAACAACGTTGCAGATTTTGCTGCCCCTTTCACCATCAACTCCAAAGCCTACAACATCCTAGGAGATCTCACCCTCTACAAGGAAGATCAGACCAACACCAGCTCAGCCACACTCAAAAGCCTAAGAAACCACAGACTGAGAACACGTTGCCAAACCCACACACTCCTCCAGACACCGTCGTCCCCACCTTCAAAGGCATCAAAGTCACAGTAACTAAGCCATTGTCCACTTCTAGATCAACATACTTCACCAAACGAAACCTACCAACAGGCATTGCCAGCCACAGCTGGTGCAGTATCACGGAATCGGACTTGTCACACACCCTATGTATGAAGCAACCCAACCCCACCATAACTTAAACAGAGACATCAAACAACTGAAAAAGTGGATGGCAGACTGTGACTTGGACTCTCTCCAAACTTACCTGGTGGGTCTATGGCTGGTGACATTAGCAGAGCAGGATGGTGCGGAAATAGGTGCCATCAAAGCCCTGGCGACGGGGAAAACCCAGCGAACAGATGGCCTCCCGCCAGAATTCTATCAGAGATTTACCAGCACCCTTGCGACCACACTGGTAGAGATGTATACAGAGGCCTATGAGAACGGAAGTGAGGAACCCACTGCGGCCGCGATCTTACAATCCATGCTGATTCTTGGGGGCAGATCCCACCTGGTAGCATGGTTCTACAGAGCCCTGAATGGGATGATAGACCGATCATTGGAGGGATTAAGACGTAAGTGGGACACGGATCTAGGTAGACAGATGCTGAGTGGGCCTGAATTCTGGCATACCCAAACAAAATCTCACAAAACACACGCTTGAAGTATTTCCAGGATAACTATGTCCATAGGACCTATCTTACCCCGCATAGAATGAATCAGATATACTGTGTAACATCAGGTGTGTAGGTGTGTGTGTGTCTGTGTCTGTGTCGTACTTGGCTTAATAGCACCCTGGCCAGGCAGCTGGATAATGGCCCAGCTGTCTGCTTACTGGGACTTTTTGATATGCGCGCCCCGCCCCGCCCCGCCCCCGCCCCCTGTCCCCCCCCTCCAAAAAAAAAAAGAAGTGGGGAACAGGTTTATTGACCTGGCATTGGGACTAGCACGTAGGAGGGTAGCAATGGCCTGGAAGAATAGTAATGGACCTAGGTTGAGCACACGGGTGGCAGATGTTGCTTGCTGGGCTAAGGGGGAAGAAAGGGCACTTCAGAGGGAAGAAATGAGAGGGATGATGAACAGACGGATGGTCCCCCTTTGGGCGGAGGTGGTGAGAACATGCGACACTCTTGAGGCGACTATGGATGACACTGCAGATGGACTGCTTAACCTGCGGAGTTAGGACTTAAGCAACCTCAGCCCTGTGGGACATCCCTGAATGATCATGCCCAGCCCTCAACCCCTGCCCCTCCCCCACAGCCCACCCCCTAGTTAGACCCCATGCAATCGCAGGCACACCCACATGCCAAGTAGTTCGGTTCAGCAGTGCTGGTTAACTGTTTCAAAGTTGCCATGGAAAGGTGACTTATACAGCCATGTAGCCTGCTACGATTCTGTGAATAAAATGATGTACCATCTGAAATGCCAATAAATAAACACGTTAAAAAAAGAAATCTTTGCTATTGTCAAAGACTTCATGGTCCCAGACTCCACCCCCAACAGCATCATCACTCCCCAAGACCTAGGAGACAATTTATCTGAATTCTTAGGTATTCTTCAGCAACAAAATCAAAACTGCGTACAACAATTTCAACCCTAAACCGAACCCCAGCAGCCTCGCCTCCAGCCTATCCACAAAAAAACTCAGAAGTGCCCTGACACAATGGAAAACAATCTCAATGGAAGAAACAGTCAACATCATGGGAACCAGCCACTCCAGGGCCCCGATGGACCCTTGCCCCCCCTGTGCACCTCACAGACCAGCAAAGCACTCACCTGAACACTTCCATCACCACCACCACATTCATGGAGACCTGGAAACAGGCAGTGGTCAATGCACTACTAAAGAAACATTTGGCTATCAAACTATAGGCCAATCTCGCAACTATCATACCTAGTCAAGGTCATGGAGAAAGCAATTAACAGACGATTAGTCAACCACCTCAACCTACACCAACTCCTGGACACCACTTGTAAAGAAATGGCTCCCTGTTGCAGTTACCCCCCACTTTTGGCCTGATACTGATGCTGACTTGACTGAGAAGTGTGCTGGGACCCTGCTAACCAGGCCCCAGCACCAGTGTTCTTTCACCTAAAATGTACAGTTGTTTCCACAATTGGCACAACCCTGGCACCCAGGTAAGTCCCTTGTAACTGGTACCCCTGGTACCAAGGGCCCTGATGCCAGGGAAGGTCTCTAAGGGCTGCAGCATGTCTTATGCCACCCTAGGGACCCCTCACTCAGCACAGACACACTGCTTGCCAGCTTGTGTGTGTTGGTGAGGACAAAACGAGTAAGTCGACATGGCACTCCCCTCAGGGTGCCATGCCAACCTCACACTGCCTGTGGCATAGGTAAGTCACCCCTCTAGCAGTCCTTACAGCCCTAAGGCAGAGTGCACTATACCACAGGTGAGGGCATAGGTGCATGAGCACTATGCCCCTACAGTGTCTAAGCAAAACCTTAGACATTGTAAGTGCAGGGTAGCCATAAGAATATATGGTCTGGGAGTCTGTCAAAAACGAACTCCACAGCTCCATAATGGCTACACTGAATACTGGGAAGTTTAGTATCAAACTTCTCAGAATAATAAACCCACACTGATGCCAGTGTTGGATTTATTAAAAAATGCACACACAGGGCATCTTAGAGATGCCCCCTGTATTTTACCCAATTGTTCAGTGTAGGCTGACTGGTTCCAGCAGCCTGCCACAACCGAGACATGTTGCTGGCCCCATGGGGAGAGTTGCCTTTGTCACTCTGAGGCCAGTAACAAAGCCTGCACTGGGTGGAGATGCTAACACCTCCCCCAGGCAGGAGCTGTCACACCTGGCGGTGAGCCTCAAAGGCTCCCCCCTTTGTGCCAGCACCGCAGGACACTCCAGCTAGTGGAGTTGCCCGCCCCCTCCGGCCACGGCCCTCACTTTTGGCGGCAAGGCCGGAGAAAATAATGAGAATAACAAGGAGGAGTCACTGGCCAGTCAGGACAGCCCCTAAGGTGTCCTGAGCTGAAGTGACTCTAACTTTTAGAAATCCTCCATCTTGCAGATGGAGGATTCCCCAATAGGATTAGGGATGTGACCCCCTCCTCTTGGGAGGAGGCACAAAGAGGGTGTACCCACCCTCAGGGCTAGTAGCCATTGGCTACTAACCCCCCAGACCTAAACACGCCCTTAAATTTAGTATTTAAGGGCTTCCCTGAACCTAAGAATTTAGATTCCTGCAACTTACCGAAGAAGAAGACTGCTGAGCTGAAAACCCCTGCAGAAGAAGAAAGAAGACACCAACTGCTTTGGCCCCAGTCCTACCGGCCTGTCTCCTGCCTTCTAAAGAACCCTGCTCCAGCGACGCTTTCTCCAGGACCAGCGACCTCTGAATCCTCAGAGGACTGCCCTGCTTCCAAGAGACCAAGAAACTCCCGAGGACAGCGGCACTGCTCCAAAAGAACTGCAACTTTGTTTCAAGGAGCAGATTTAAAGACCCCTGCAACTCCCCGCAAGAAGCGTGAGACTTGCAACACTGCACCCGGCGACCCCGACTCGACTGGTGGAGAACCAACACCTCAGGGAGGACCCTCCGGCGACTCCGAGATCGTGAGTAACCAAAGTTGTCCCCCCTGAGCCTCCACAGCGACGCCTGCAGAGGGAATCCCGAGGCTCCCCCTGACCGAGACTGCCGGAACTCCCTTTCCCGACGGCTGGAAAAGACTCTGCACCCGCAGCCCCCAGCACCGAAAGGAACGGAACTCCTGTGCAGGAGTGACCCCCAGGAGGCCCTCTCCCTTGCCCAGGTGGTGGCTACCCCGAGGAGCCCCCCCTTGCCTGCCTTCAACGCTGAAGAGATCCCTTGATCTCTCATTGATTTACATTGAAAACCCGACGCTTGTTTCTACACTGCACCCGGCCGCCCCAGTGTCGCTGAGGGTGTACTTTTTGTGTGAACTTGTGTCCCCCACGGTGCCCTACAAAACCCCCCTGGTCTGCCCTCCGAAGACGCGGGTACTTACCTGCTGGCAGACCGGAACCGGGGCACCCCCTTCTCTCCATTGAAGCCTATGCGTTTTGGGCACCTCTTTGACCTCTGCACCTGACCGGCCCTGAGCTGCTGGTGTGGTAACTTTGGGGTTGCTCTGAACCCCCAACGGTGGGCTACCTTGGACCCAAACCTGAGACTTGTAAGTGATTTACTTACCTGACAAAACTAACAAAAACTTACCTCCCCCAGGAACTGTGAAAATTGCACTAAGTGTCCACTTTTAAAACAGCTTATTGTGTTTTATGTGAAAAGTATACATGCTAAAGTAATGATTCAAAGTTCCTAAAGTACTTACCTGCAATACCTTTCAAATGAGATATTACATGTAGAATTTGAACCTGTGGTTCTTAAAATAAACTAAGAAAAGATATTTTTCTATAACAAAACCTATTGGCTGGATTTGTCTCTGAGTGTGTGTTCCTCATTTATTGCCTGTGGGTATGTACAACAAATGCTTAACACTACTCCTTTGATAAGCCTACTGCTCGACCACACTACCACAAAATAGAGCATTAGTATTATCTCTTTTGCCACTATCTTACCTCTAAGGGGAACCCTTGGACGCTGTGCATACTATTCCTTACTTTGAAATAGTACATACAGAGCCAACTTCCTACACCACTCAATCAGACTTTAGACCCAATCACAGCATCAAGACGGCACCCATCACAACAACCAACAACATCAGGATGATCACAGACTGAGGAGAAAAAAAAGCAGCCATCATCCTGCTCTGCCTCTCCGTGGGCTCTGACACGGTCTCCCACTCCACTCTAATGAAAAGATTTCACAGGACAGGCATCCAAGGACTCGTTCTCAACTGGATCTGCTTCTCCCTCACAGGAAAAACACACAATTTAAGCATGGCACCCTACATGTCAGAAGCCAGGAACCTCATCTGTGGTGTCCCCCTAAGAATCATCTCTCAGCCTGACTTTGTTTAACATCTATATGACCCCACTGGATGGAATAATCCGATCGTAGGGCACCAACATTCTCTCCTACGCACACAACACCCAACTGATACCCTCCTTTATGGACAAGTCTCCCATGACAAAAAAACACAACTTTGTCACCTGCATGTCCGCAGTTGCCAGTTGCATGAGATCCAATTGCTTCAAGCTCAACTCAGGTAAAACTGAAATCGTGACTTTTGGAAGACGACCTCTCCATGGGGTGCCATCTGTGGATATCAGACCCTGGATCCACACCAACCTCCACCAGTCAGTCAGAAACTTAAGAATCATCCTTGATGACAAGTCCAACATGCCAGCCCAGGTCAACAGAGTGACCTCTACCTGCTGCCGCATCCTGAGCATGCTGTGAAAAATCTTCTAGTGGCTACCACAGAACACCAGGAAAACAGTCCCACAGGCTTTCATTACCAGAGATGCAATGCACTCTGTATGTTGGAATCCAAACCATTGAAAGTGCTGCAGCAAGACTTGTTCTCGACCTACCAACCCATACCCACATCACACGGAACTTCACTGGCTCCCCATACACAAGCACATTCATTTCAAACTAAATACACACATAGCACTATACAACACAGGCTACGCCCATCTGAACAGCCTCCTGCACTTTCACCAACCCTTCAGGCACCTCAGCTCAATGCACTCTCATTAGTGCACATAACCTGCATACACAAACAATTAGCAGGAGTTTGCGCCTTCTACATCTCTCCGAAAGCATGGAATGACTACCCACAGCACATCAGAGCCCCCTCATTGCTTCTAGAGTTCCGCAAGAAGCTGAAGACTTGGCTTTTCAAATAAATCTCCTGGAAGACCACTGCCTACTCACCTGCAAAGCACCTAGATATCCTCATGGGTGATTAGAATGCTATACAAATAACATAACATACCTGCTCATGATATCCTCCTGCTTCTCTTTGGCATCTTCGTATTTGTCTGCCAAGCGCTCTGCCATTTCTCTGAGGCTTTTCCTAACAATAAAATGAAAAATAGTCAGCGACAAACCAAAGTAGAGTATGACCTTCACAGGAAAATGGTGCTGTAAGTGAAAGCATGTCATCTGGTTCATTAGGTTTTTGGATCAAGACTTTACTATAAAAATACCAGTGACCACACATATAGGTACATTCTGTTTTTGAAACTCAGTATCGGAACCAATAAACATACCTCTCCTCTCTGCAGATGTTGAGATCTTCAAGCTGTTTGGTCTTCTGGCCAATCAAAAACTTTACCCTTTAATGGAAGAACAAAATAAAACCATGCTAAAACTATATGTATTGCTTTTTGAAACTGTAGGACTAGAGGATTCAGACTACAAATGATAAGAGACTTGAATGTGTACCTTGTATCAACTATGCAGACCCCTTACAAAGCCATCCTCTTTCCCGTGCCAGTGTATTTTTGTAGAAATCTAATGTGTGTTATTTTACATTGATGGGCTGTTTTTTTTTCCCCAACGTTGTTTAATGTAAGTGCAATGGAAAAGAGCAGGCACGGGTGACATGGACATAAGGATTGCAGTTATTTGTTTTTACTTTTAAATGTGTTATTTTGTACATTGCAATAAAATATGTTAGAATGATCAGGTCTCGAAAATTCAGAAACATTTTACTAGACCTGCAGGTCGAGTAACTTGAATAATCTACTCAACCTAACAGTAATGTACCTGATCCGTAAACGGGTTTCAAATTGTGTGATCCTAGGCAAATAGTTTAAAGAGCCACCTTTTTCTTCATTCTCAGATATGAATGGACCTTCAAATATGTGAGCTAAGCGTTTCTGCAGTACAAAAAAAACTCTTTTGTTTGATTAAGTAGACTAATGTTTGCAGCATGTACCACAAGAATCTACCCCACATATAGAGGACACTTGTTCCATGACTTGCTTTTAGTTTACTAATAGCATTGCCATCAGGGCAGGAGTGTTTCTCAGTTTGTTTAAACACTCACTTTTAATACATATATCACTAAACCATGATGTGGTAGCACACATTCATCGACACAGTAAAGTTCCAAGAAATGTCCATACGCCTTACCACTAATTTGCTGCTTTACTGATCAAACTATACAGTGTATTAACAATCTGTGAAAATTGGGTTTCAGAAAACATATCCTTTGCACATCAGCACATAAAGTGTACTTATTTGTTTTCATCCTATTAAAATATTTTTTTTTCCATCACACAAATACCAAAAATGGGCTTTCACAATTACTGAAATATATTTTGAAATTTTTGTACAGTTGACTTAGTCATTTAAATGTTGTGTGTTAGGAAAAACCTGACACCCTACAGAATTTTATTTCACACACTAAACAGCAGGTCCAACAGTTCACCAAACAAAATCCTGGAACTCTGAAGTCAAAAGGAAAATTAATTGCCAGCCAAAATGACTTTTGACCTCTGTCTGTGAATACACAGCAAATGTGACATACAAGAATAAAAGGTGTCTTTTATTGCTCCTCCACTTTGACTGAACAGAACACCTGTTCTTTGTCAACTCGCCAGACGAGTATGTCCTAAAAATAGCTCAACCTGATTAAATATGTCTCACCATAGTGAGTGGTCGAATAGATTTTTCGAGCCCTGATGATGAAAATTCAACAAACCCTGAAAAGGACAGCATTTTACAGATACCTTATGACTTACTTCATAAATGTTTACAATATTTAAAACTAAGGCTTGCTCAAGTCTTAGTTTGGGAGGGTAAGGGGCAGGCTTATAAGAAAACCAAATCAGTGACTATAATTTACAAAGCAATCCATACTAGCAGAGCTAACTACTCCACTAAAAAGACAATTCCTTTTCGATCAAGCTGCAGGACAGGCAGCACATACCTGAAGAAACTGGAGGTTCCCAAGGTGAAGAAAATCAATGAAGGAAACCATTTTTCCCATGAAGCCTTCTGAATCTATAAAAGACAGGCCCTTCATCTGAATCTGCACACATTCATTCCTTCAGCAAAAAACTAATAACCCTCATCTGACAAATTCTCCACATAAAACCTCTGTCTATTCAGCCTACCGTTCCCTCCCTCTGGCCTCTATCAATCCACCTTTTGTAAACTACCATCTTTACTTCTGTCACATACATGAACAGAACAATTATGCTCTATCTAAAGAATTCCACCAACGCACAGGACAGGGTTGTTCAATACAGATGTCCAATTAAAACACAATTTAAATAAAACCAGCAAATTAACTTGTTTGCTATAGAACTTCTTCTATATCCTTCTGGTCAAAGGTCCTCACTGTGATTTAAGAGAACAGCCTTTCACCCTCCACAGATGATGACATGAGTAGCTGTAGGAGCAAAGAAGTTCTCTTGTATACACAGTTGGACTTCTCATAAGGTATCAATACCAGATAACAGTGCCTTGATTTATTAACTAGGAGACAAATACTCCTTAGATAACAAGTGGGCAGGGGTACACATGGCATTCATGCACTCTGACTGCATTCAATTCTCTCCAAGTTATGGCACATTCTGAGAAGTATAGGGGTTAAAGAAGAATCAGTTATTTTACAAATGCTGCCCACACCTCTCAAATTGAGGCCTGGTATGGGTGCATTGGGTGAATCAACTAACTTTTAGATCAGAAGGGGCTCATTAGGGGGTTTGTTCAGGACCCGTTCACTCATCACCATGCTTTAGGTCAATGGATCTGAGGAACAACTGAGACTAATTCACTTGGATATCCTGAGAAATGGAGGTGAAGACAACTGTGTCCTTATTTCTATGACTGCATTTCGTCTAGAGCTTCTGCTGACCACGTTTGTTTCAAGGATAATACTGGTCTCAATATAATGTCTCAACATTGAAAGTTATGACTAAAGGCATTATTTTGCCTATTTGAGAGTGAACTCTGATAAGAAGTTAAAAATGTGACACACACAGCTTCTAGATGTTGCAAACTAACCAAACCAACATAAGGAATGATGCATTTGAAGTTTTGCCAGAAACCAAAAGAAGGTATTTAGGTGGACCTGTGTACTTTCTATGTTTAAAGCTTATTGTGTAGCAAAAGTTAGGGCAGTTCGATGGCGTTTGTGAAGAGCTATGCTACAGTTTGCGGAACACCAACTTATAATCTTTCAAGAAGTGGGTACTACCTATTTGGTGCAGAGAACCAAGTGTTCCCCATGAGATTTCTTTACTGAAATTAGGACCTACCCAAATAGTATCACTAAACTGACTGCCAAGGGTATACTGACTTTTGAAAACATGTGAGCCATTCTGTGGCTTGCTTATCTGCATTCAATACTGGGACGACACTGGAATGATGCTTGGATGTGAGGATGTATACATGTATCCTGAGTTCCCCCTATGCTGTACTCTGGTCTCGTCTAGAAACAGGAACTGGTAGATCTGAAGAAACCATTATTAGAGGCCCATGGTATTCTAAAAACATGTTCTGAGTTAGAGACTTCTTTGAGCTGGGATTTTAGCCCTTTTCAAGGAAATCTTTTTGTTCACTTTAGACAAGGTTTTAAATCTTTGATGCTATTGCTGCAGAAACGTCAAGTCTCAGAATCTAACCAAATCTTGTGTCCATACAAACTAAGGTCTGCTCAATCTTGTATGCATTTTATTTTTTAGGTCCGGTTCAGGCCAGTTCTGATCTGAAGGCAGAAGCCCTTCCCTAACTTACACAAACTCCAAAAGGTTTACGGAACAGGAGAGGCCTCCGATATCCCCTTCCACCGGATGACGTCCCCGCCCCAGATCTGACTCGTCTTTCATAACCGTAAAGTCTGTGTGAGGAAGGAAGTGTGGCCTGCCACAGGTCAGGTTAGTGCTTATTTGCCATCACAAGAGGTACTCAGCAGTCTCCTGCAAGATCTGGACAGTGTCTGAGAGAAAACCCTTGAGCTGGGCCCATTGAAAACTTATGTCTCACTGCAAGTGCCATCTGGGGCATGGGACAAGGAGGATGCACCAAGCCAGGAGCCAAGAAGCATCATAATCGTCCTCACTGGACTTGGTGCAATGCAGGACAGGAACCCAAGAAGCATCATAATCATCCTCACTAGACTTGCTGCAATGGTGGGAAGGCCACGAACACTAGCGTTCAGGGTAGCCCCTGTGAAGAGAATCCTCTGTGTAGGGCTCAGTTGGTACATCGCCTTGATGATGGAACACCCAAAGGAGACTAAGTGCCAAGTCGTTGTCCGGAGGTGGTCTCTGACTGACTGCGGTGAGCTGACCGTGAACAGTTAGTCATCAAGGTACAGATGAGCAGCAACCACCCACAATCACGTACGCCAACACTTGAGAGGCAAAGCAAAGGCTGAAGCGCAGCTCAGAAAATTGGCAGTGTTGCCACCCCACTGTGAACTGCAGGTAACATCTGTAGGACTGCAGTATGGGTATGAAAATAGGCACTCTGAATGTCCAGGGACAGCTTCCAGTTCACAAATCCAAAGCACAAATGAGCAGAGGGCAGAGTGAGCATTTTGAATTTGTCCCTCCTCAAAAAGGCATTCAAAGGCCAGAGGTCGAATAGACCCTTGAAGCCTCTGTTCTTTAGAACTAATAAGCAGTGTAAACAGGGCAACCACCCCCCACTCCAAGTCTGACACTCACTCAGTGACACCTTTGGCCAGCAGGGGGTTCACTTCTTGTATCAAGATAGCAGCATGGTCCACTGAAAATCACTCATAAAGGGGACACATTCTGCTTGGATCCTTGCACTTATAGTGCATCGACTTGTCAGACGACTGAGGTGGAATGGGATTTCGCATGCCCCCCTTGTGGCCTAGAACGGCCGTGCAACTTGAAGCAGGACCTCGCTTTCAAAAATGATTTTATTCCCTGTAATATATAACCTCACTTTCCGCTCCCTGACTACTTTGGATACTAAGGGTGCAATTATCGCAGGACTTCGAGTTGTGACTCGGAGGCCTAGTACCATAGTTTCCTGCAGTAATGGCCCAGCTTGATTTCTTTTGTTTGAGGCAGACATCTTTCCTGCCACATTGTCAGTGACGAAGATTGGTGTCGCTAGAAAACAGACAAAGTTTGAAGTGGAAATCACTGTTGAAGGGCGTGAAAATAAAGGGACTGACGTCGGCAAGCAGAAAAGGTGCTTGTATACAGCTCCGCTCCATCACATCCTAGGCAGTATCAATTTATCACGAGGCCATGTGGCACCACCAGCCAGGGAGCACGGCTGTAAAAATCTCCAGATCCAGTACTGCACAAGGAAATAATCAAAAGGTGAGGAATATGTGGTCGGAAGTAGTCATCATAATTTGATTTTTGTCTTCACATTTGTTAGCTTTTCATGAAGCCAATGCTACTGACAATATGTTATTAGCTATGAAGACATTGTTGTTGATAACATATCAAATTAAAATATTTTGACCAAATGAATACCTAATGGGTTGGAAACTAGTAATCCCTATACTCTAATGGTGAAAGACTTTGGCAGCAATGCAAGAAGATTCTTGAAACCTAAGAAACCCCGTTCCCCTTCTTGACGAGTTTAAAAATCTAGTGCTTGACTTAGATATGCATTAAAGGAACAGAAGGTTTCACAATGTAGGGAAAATATTGAGAAGCATTAAACTTTTCCAACCAATGGAAAAGCTTGAGCTCCTGCAGTTCCATGAATAACACGTATCTGTCACCCACTTGGAGCAACTGCCATTAAAACGAACATTCAGCAAAACATCCTTCAACTCTAAGATTCCCTCCAGCCCCGGGCATATAACCCCATCCAAGACTATTTCAACAGAACAGTCTATGCTGTAGGTGATGAAATGAAATCACAAACCACCTTT
The DNA here is from genome assembly GCF_031143425.1 of Pleurodeles waltl. Classification (NCBI taxonomy): domain Eukaryota; kingdom Metazoa; phylum Chordata; class Amphibia; order Caudata; family Salamandridae; genus Pleurodeles; species Pleurodeles waltl. Next base: position 31,845,032 of record NC_090441.1, read on the forward strand.
CTCACTGAAATGGATTGTTACCTTCGTTGGATCTCCTCTCTTGCCAGATCTTGCTTAAGTATATATTCATCTCTAAACACTTGGGTGGCTCTGCTTAGAAGCTGAAGACATTCTTCTGGTGGCGGAGCTGTGTCTTTGTCAGATGCCCTAAATAAAAAGATTTGTTTTCATTTTTTTTTTCTTTTTTACAGTGGCTTGGGCTGTCATCAAGCTTCTGGAGGCACTCAGGTTGAGAATAAGTGAGAAAATCACTAATTACACAAACATTGACAGAATCTGTGCGCTAGTTTTTTTTTTTCTTTGTAGTGCCAACATGCCAGAGTATAAGGATGCATTTTAGCACAGTGTTGCAGGCATGAGAAGAGGGGGATATATTTGCCGTTAAGTGCAACATAAAGAAAAGACAAATCTTTAAACTATCTATGCCTAGCATTCTGTAAAATGCTTAGCTATGAGATTAAAATGCAATAGAACTGCTTAACTTTAATAAGAGACTATACAATCCTAACCAACAGAGCGCAATACTAATGTAGAGTGATTAACAGTACCAAATGGACACACTCTAGTTAAGGATCAAAAACAACATTAACAGAAGACTGCAGTATAATTCACCTGTCCCACCACCACAAGAAGGCAAATTGTGTGCATAAACCTTATTGAACACAAAATTAAAGCACCAACAGCTGACATCTCATAACTTTAAAGGAGCCCCTGTGATTCCATCTAAACACCTTCCACAGAGGCAGATTATAAATGCAGAATATGTATATTATTTTGAGAAGCTAATCACTAGCACGTGTTTTGATGAGTCCTAACATTTGCATTGCTGCAACTTCACAGTTCTTTTGCACCAAAGACATGCTAAATAGGTGTATTTTGTTAATCTAGATAATCTTTGGGGCATTGAATCTCTAGCATTAAGAATGGGAATGTGTGCCATGTTGAGTGCCTTCTGGAACGGGGCCCACAGACCTTTTGGTTGGGACCAGTGGGTTACTCCGTGTCACTTGAAGGTGGAAAGGTCCACTGCATGCAAGACTCAAGCTCTTCAAAAATAAGGAATGAATAATGCTGCATGGTCTCACTGTACCCAGTTAGGTTCCCAATGCTTGCTTGAGGTTCTTCATAGAAAGTTAAATGGCCAAGTCTATTCTAATGAACCAGACCTCACAGCAAGACAGGCCATCTTCCAAATTGAGAACATCTGAATTAATAGGCTTTGCTTATGTTGTGTCTTCAATATTGTTGGTTGAGGTACATGTCTATGGATAAGAATAGTGATATTGTCTATACCATAGGTATGTTCATTAAACTTGCACACTAAATAGCTTTGCTTATGGGTTGGATCCAGAATACTTTGTTAACATAGTGTATACATGTATTACAAAAAGGCCCATTAACATTTTATGTAAATTGTTTAATGCCTACATACATAAATACTGATCAGACCAGAAACCCACGTAAACTAAGCATGTTTTTAAAAACATGAAGCCTTCTTGCGGACCAAGTCCTAAAACAAGTGAAAAATAGGTGTTTCACAGGAATGCTGTGTCACAGAACATTTTTGAAAAGTACCTTTATTGAGATTCCAGTACTCTTAGTCCTTGCTGTCCCTTCTTTATAACTGGTTGTATAATCCATGGATAGGCTTGATAAGAAAAAAATGTCTTAAAAACAGAACAGCGCTTTTAACAACTTTGGAGGGCTTTTACATGAGTGTCCTTCTGCAGATGTGAGGCCTGGTCCATTTATATGCAATGCGAACCGCTCATTTGTATAGAGCACAAACTATCCATCTGTATTTAACACCTACTACCGCACCCAGAAGTGATTTTGGTCATGCAGGGTTGTAGTATATATACGCTATTTAATGGTACTGATGTCATGAAGGAATAGAAGGAAGGACCAGGAGTATCGAAATCACCATGAAGATTGTTTTTCTTTCTGGGCTTCTGTTCTTCCTCATTCCTAACTTACTTGGAAAACAAAATTCAAAGCTTAACATGTTGGGAGCAGTCACAGAATATGTTCAGAGTAGTCCAAGTTGCCGCCTTAATCATGTCTTTGATAAGGGACATACCTATAAGGGGCCACTCACACTGCTTTTCTATGTATGTATGTATGTATGCATGCATGCATGTATGTAAGAATTTATGTGGGATTTCTTTTGTTTTTGTAATGAGCTCTTTATTACATTTTTCACATTACATTTTAAACAGCGATTTGACATATCAAGAACTAGTCTCTGCAAATAATAATTCCACCATGCCCTGGGACAAATAGAAAAGTAACGTTAGGGTGATTTAAAAAAATATTTTTGAAAAAAAAACAAATGAACAGCAAACTAAAGACACCAAACTTCAGAACCAACAAATTATAAAGTCACACGAGAGAGAGAGAGGGAAACAGTGAAAGAGAGACAGCCAGTCTGTAAGAAAGACAGCCCTTGTGTATGTGCCAGCTCATGAGTAACTAAAAGTGAGGGAGATAAAGCAGGGACAGAGGAAAGAAGTTTGCATTCCACCATCGAATAGTGTCATGTATCATAAGTTTCAATACCTGGTCTAACATAAAATCCCGATTCGACTGAAATAACATCCAAGCACATAAAACAGTACTTCAAGTGGGTTTTTCATCAGAGATATCCTCTAGCTTAATAAGGATCATGTCCCAAGCTCCACTGATTATGGCTCGACCCATAAATTTCTATAATGTCACAACAGCTGTGATTTTGGCTTTTATCCAACTATACACATTACGCAGCCATAGAACAAAGCTGGGGACAGATGCAACTTCCCAAACCATAGCAATCTTTCTCTTTTCCAAAACCATGGCTGGTCAATAAATCCACATATCTGCTTATTAATTTTAGTCTTGTGCAGTTTATCAAGCAAACAGATGTCAGTTGAAGTTGGCAAATGTCCTCCAATAAGTTAATTTATTAAAGAAAAAACCTGCTCCCAGAAATGTGTCACCAACCCACAGGTCCAAACCATACGAAAGAAATCTGCCTGTAGACACTTACAATTCAGGCAAGTAGCCACAGCTTCCCGGAACATCCTGTCAAGTCAAGTGGGATCCAGATAGGTCTGATGTATATAGTTAAATTGAGTAATTTGAGCCTCTGATTTCAATTTATTGTTTTAGTATGCTCCAACTAGCGTAACCAATCCAGATCTGACAGGTTCCTATGAAGATTGGTCTCCTGCCTCCTCTTAAGAATCTGAATGCCTGAATAAAATGCCGGTGCCAGGACTGAGTAAAGAGCAGAGATAGCCCACAACAGGGCTTACAGTACTAAGGCAGGGTGCATTATATCACAGATGAGGGCATATCTGCATGAGCAAATATGTCCCTACTATGTCTTTGACTATTCTTAGACATAGTAAGTGAACAGGGAAGCCATTTAAATACATGGGCTGGAAACTGGTCAATACGAGTTCCCCAGGTACATGACGGCTTTAAAGAAATTAGGGATGTTTGCTATCAAACATCTTGTATTAAAACCCTCACTGATTCTAGTGGTGGAGTTTTTAATATATGCACCCGGAGGGCACCTTAGAGGTGCCCCTGAAAACCTACCAACTGCTGGTAGGCTGACTGACTAATCTCCACCAGTCTGCCACCAATAGACGAGTTTCTGACCCCCAAGGGTGAAAGCCTTTGCTCTTGGGCGGTCAGGAACAAAGCCTGCCTTAGCAGAGGTGTTTGCACACCACTCCCAACAGGATGACCTGCAAATCTGCATTCCAAGGCAGGGGAGCTTCAAAGAAGCCCACCGCCCTTGGTATGCAGATCTGGTTTCCCTAAGAAGAGAGATGCCGCCCCCTTGCCCTAGGGTCCATTTGGCACCTGGACAGGCGGGAATGAAAATGTCACTTACCCAGTGTACATCTGTTCGTGGCATTAGTCGCTGCAGATTCACATGTTTGGCACAGTCCGCTGCCTGGTGTTGGGCTCGGAGTATTACAAGTTGTTTTTCTTCGAAGAAGTCTTTTTGGTCACGGGACCGAAGGACTCCTCCCTCTTTGGCTCCATTGCGCATGGGCGTCGACTCCATCTTAGATTGTTTTCCCCGCAGAGGGTGAGGATGGAGTTGTTTGGTATAAATAGTGCCCATGCAATGGAGTGAATATGTATGTATGATAAGAGTTTCTAATAATTATTTACAAAATGTTCAGATGTTTAAGGTTTATGATCTACTTCTAAACGGCTACAGGCTTCCCGGGGAGGTGGGAGGGTACATGTGAATCTGCAGCGACTAATGCCACGAACAGATGTACACTGGGTAAGTGACATTTTCAGTTCGATGGCATATGTTGCTGCAGATACACATGTTTGGCATAGACTATAAAGCAGTTACCTCCCCTAAAAGCGGTGGTTTAGCCTGTAGGAGTTGAAGTAGTTTGGAATAATGTTCTTAGTACAGCTTGGCCCACTGTAGCTTGTTGTGCATTTAGTACGTCTACACAGTAGTGTTTAGTAAACGTATGAGGCGTAGACCAGGTTGCAGCCTTACATATTTCGCTCATAGGAATGTTTCCTAGAAAGGCCATTGTAGCACCTTTTTTTCTGGTTGAGTGTGCCTTTGGTGTAATAGGCAATTCTCTTTTGGCTTTAAGATAGCATGTTTGAATGCATCTGACTATCCATCTAGCAATGCCTTGTTTAGAGATTGGATTTCCTATGTGTGGTTTTTGAAAAGCTATGAACAGTTGTTTTGTTTTCCTGATTAGCTTTGTTCTGTCAATGTAATACATTAGTGCTCTTTTGATGTCTAATGTATGTAGTGCCCTTTCAGCCACAGAATTTGGTTGTGGGAAGAACACTGGCAATTCTACTGTTTGATTTAAATGGAATGGTGAGATTACTTTTGGCAGAAATTTTGGATTTGTTCTTAGAACTATTTTATTGTTGTGTATTTGAATAAATGGTTCTTGTATGGTAAATGCCTGTATTTCACTTACTCTTCTGAGGGATGTGATTGCAATGAGAAATGCGACCTTCCAGGTTAGATATTGCATTTCACAGGAATGCATGGGTTCGAAAGGGGGACCCATGAGTCTTGTTAAGACGATGTTAAGATTCCATGAAGGAACTGGTGGTGTTCTTGGTGGTATAATTCTTTTTAGCCCTTCCATGAATGCTTTAATAACTGGTATTCTAAATAGAGACGATGAATGAGTAGTTTGTAGGTAAGCAGATATAGCTGCGAGGTGTATTTTTATAGATGAAAAAGCGAGATTTGCTTTTTGCAAATGTAGTAAGTATCCTACTATGTCTTTAGTAGAGGCATGTACTGGTTGTATTTGATTGGCATGGCAGTAGTAAACAAATCTTTTCCACTTAGATGCATAGCAGTGTCTAGTGGAAGGTTTTCTAGCTTGTTTTATGACCTCCATGCATTCTTGTGTGAGGTCCAAGTGTCCGAATTCTAGGAGCCAAATTGCCAGATTCAATGATGCTGGGTTTGGATGTCTGATCTGTTGTTTGTGTTGTGTTAACAGATCTGGCCTGTTGGGTAGTTTGACATGCGGTACTAGTGAAAGGTCTAGTAGAGTTGTATACCAAGGTTGTCTTGCCCATGTGGGTGCTATCAGTATGAGTTTGAGTTGGTTTTGACATAACTTGTTTACTAGATATGGAAGGAGAGGGAGAGGGGGAAAAGCGTACGCAAATATCCCTGACCAATTCATCCATAGAGCATTGCCTTGTGATTCGCGGTGTGGGTACCTGGATGCGAAGTTTTGGCATTTTGAGTTTTCTCTTGTTGCGAACAAATCTATCTGGGGTGTTCCCCAAATTTGAAAGTACTTGTTCAGAACTTGGGGGTGAATTTCCCATTCGTGGACTTGTTGGTGGTCTCGCGAAAGGTTGTCTGCTAGTTGGTTTTGTATTCCTGGAATAAATTGTGCTATTAGGCGAATGTTGTTGTGAATCGCCCACTGCCAAATTTTTTGTGTTAGGAGGCACAATTGTGTTGAGTGTGTTCCTCCTTGTTTGTTTAGATAATACATTGTTGTCATGTTGTCTGTTTTGACAAGAATGTATTTGTGTGTTATTATGGGTTGGAAGGCTTTTAACGCTAGAAATACTGCCAACAGTTCTAGGTAATTGATATGAAATTTTGTTTCGTGTATATCCCATTGTCCTTGAATGCTGTGGTGATTGAGGTGTGCTCCCCACCCTGTCATGGAAGCATCTGTTGTTATAACGTATTGAGGCACTGGGTCCTGAAATGTCCGCCCTTTGTTTAAATTTTTGCTGTTCCACCATAGAAGCGAGAGGTATGTTTGGCGGTCTACCAACACCAGATTTTGAAGTTGACCCTGTGCCTGTGACCATTGTGATGCTAGACACTGTTGTAAGGGTCGCATGTGTAGTCTTGCGTTTGGGACAATGGCTATGCATGATGACATCATGCCTAGAAGTTTTAGCGCAAATTTTGCTTGTATCTTTTGGTTTGGAAACATAGCACTTATTAGCTTGTGGAATGCCTGCACTCTTTGTGGACTTGGAGTGGCAATTCCTTTTGATGTGTTGATGGTTGCTCCTAGATATTGTTGTGTTTGACACGGTTCTAGGTGTGATTTTGTGTAGTTGATGGAAAACCCCAGTTTGTGAAGGGTTTGTATGACAAAGGTGGTGTCGTTTGCGCATTTTTTTACTGTGTTGGTTTTGATTAGCCAGTCGTCTAGGTAAGGGAACACATGTATCTGTTGTCTCCTGATGTGTGCTGCTACTACTGCTAGACATTTTGTGAATACTCTTGGTGCAGTTGTTATTCCGAATGGCAACACCTTGAATTGGTAATGTATTCCTTTGAATACAAACCGTAGGTACTTTCTGTGAGAAGGGTGTATTGGTATATGAAAGTACGCATCCTTTAGGTCTAATGTGGTCATGTAATCTTGCTGTTTGAGCAGTGGAATGATGTCTTGTAGTGTGACCATGTGAAAATGGTCCGATATGATGTAGGTATTTAGTGTCCTGAGATCTAATATTGGTCTCAATGTTTCGTCTCTTTTTGGAATTAGAAAGTACAGGGAGTAAACTCCTGTGTTTTTTTGTTGTACTGGTACTAATTCTATTGCATCCTTTTGCAGTAGTGCTTGAACTTCTAGTCCTAAAAGTTCTAAATGATGTTGTGACATTTTGCGTGTTTTGGGGGGGATGTTCGGTGGGAAGTTGTGGAATTCTATGCAATAGCCATGTTGGATTATTGCTAATACCCAATTGTCTGTTGTAATCTGTTGCCAAGATTGGTAGAATTGGCTTAGTCTTCCCCCCACTGGTGTTGAGTGAAGGGGTTGCGTGACTTGAAAGTCACTGTTTAGGTGGAGGTGTTTTTGGAGTCTGGAATCTTCCCCTACTCCTTGGGAATTGACCCCCCCGATATCCCCTGAAACCTCCCCTTTGGAAGGAACCCTGATATGGTGTGGTTCTTGATTGTTGGCTGGTGGTGTCTGTGGGTTGGCCACGAAACCCCCCTCTAAATGGAGTTTTTCTGAAAGAGCCTCTGCTCTGCGGGGAGTAGAGTGCGCCCATGGCTTTGGCCGTGTCTGTGTCCTTTTTCAGTTTTTCAATGGCTGTATCCACTTCCGAGCCAAACAGTTGTTTCTCGTTGAAGGGCATATTAAGGACAGCCTGCTGGATTTCAGGTTTGAAGCCTGAAGTGCGTAGCCAAGCGTGTCTCCTTATGGTGACAGCAGTGTTGACTGTTCTTGCTGCAGTATCGGCTGCGTCTAGTGAAGAGCGGATTTGATTGTTTGAGATCGTTTGTCCCTCTTCCACTATTTGCTGCGCCCTTTTTTGGTATTCCTGGGGAAGATGGTCTACGAGAAGTTGCATCTCGTCCCAGTGTGCGCGGTCATATCTGGCCAGCAGCGCTTGAGAATTTGCGATGCGCCACTGGTTGGCTGCCTGTGACGCCACTCTTTTCCCTGCCGCGTCAAATTTTCGGCTTTCTTTGTCCGGAGGTGGGGCGTCGCCAGATGTATGTGAATTTGCTCTTTTGCGAGCTGCCCCTACTACCACAGAGTCGGGTGTTAACTGCGAAGTAATAAACACTGGGTCTGTGGGTGGTGGTTTGTATTTCTTATCCACCCTTGGGGTGATGGCTCTTGATTTTACGGGCTCCTCAAAAATTTGTTTTGCGTGCCGTAACATCCCTGGTAGCATTGGGAGACATTGATATTGGCTATGTGTAGCCGAGAGGGTGTTAAATAAGAAGTCATCCTCTATAGGATCGGAATGCAGTTGGACATTGTGGAAGTCTGCAGCCCTAGCCACCAGTTGCGAGTATGAGGTACTGTCCTCTGGCGGTGACGGCTTTGTGGGGTATGACTCGGGATCATTGTCCGGCACTGGGGTGTCATACAGGTCCCAAGCGTCTTGATCCTGATCGTCATGACTTATGGTAGTTTGCGCTGGTGAGTGCATTTGTGGCGGTGTTTGTGCCAGCGATGCCTGTGGAGGAGAGGGCGGAGGCGTGACTTTTTTAACCACTTTGGCTTGTGGTTGTGAGTCATCCTTTGGAAGTCCGATCCTTCTTTTCCTCATGATTGGGGGAAGGGTTGATATCTTCCCTGTATCTTGCTGGATGCACAGTCTCTTTTGTGTGTAGTCCGATTCTACACTTTGGAGCTCTTGTCCAAATTTGTGCATTTGGCCACTTAGTCCTTGTTCCTCTGAGTAGGATGAAGGTGTGGTATTTTTCGGCGCCGAGAGAGAATCTTTTTTCGGTTTCGGCACCGACCGAATTTTTGTTCCTTTCGGCATGGATTCTCGGTGCCGATGTTTTTCGGTGCCGGTATCTTGTTTTTGTCTCTCGGAGCCGCTTTCTCGGCTCCGAGGTTGCTCCATGGCGGTCCCTCGACCGGAGTCGGGTGTCTTCGCTATGGGCGTGCCCTTTTTCGGCCCCTTCGACGGGTCGCCTGATTTATGGGTCGAGCCATGGCCTGTTGGCAGTGGCGTCCCCTGGGCTTTCGGTTTGTCGATGGATTTACTTTTCGACGTCTTACTCACAGTTTGTTGCTGTTGTTCGACGTCGGAGTCTCCGGATTCTGATTCCGGAACCGAGAATGTTTCCTCTTCGTCGTCGAAACGTTGTTTTGTCGACGTGGACGCCATTTGGTGACGCCTGGCTCTTCGGTCCCGGAGTGTTTTTCTGGACCGGAAGGCTCGACAGGCTTCACAGGTATCCTCCTTGTGCTCGGGGGACAAGCACAAGTTACAGACCAAGTGCTGATCTGTATAAGGATACTTACTGTGACATTTTGGGCAGAAACGAAACGGGGTCCGTTCCATCGGCTTCGATGTCGCACGCGGCCGGGCCGACCAGGCCCCGATGGGGGATCGAAACTGCCCCAAAGTCTTCCGATGATCGGTGTCGATGTACCTAACTATCCCGATACCGAACGGAACAATACCGACGCTTTCTTCCGAGATTCTGACTAACTTTCCGAACCGAAACACGGAGCGAAAAGGAATACGTTCGAACCCGACAGCGGAAAAAAACAATCTAAGATGGAGTCGACGCCCATGCGCAATGGAGCCAAAGAGGGAGGAGTCCTTCGGTCCCGTGACCAAAAAGACTTCTTCGAAGAAAAACAACTTGTAATACTCCGAGCCCAACACCAGGCAGCGGACTGTGCCAAACATGTGTATCTGCAGCAACATATGCCATCGAACACTTAGTTATGCAGGAAATGTGTTGCATTTGCAGACTGGAAAACCCCTCTAGGGTGAGCAGCCTGAAATGAACACAGCCTTAGGAATTCCAGCATCTTGTGTGTGCTGGAATTTGGAATTCTGGGTCACGGTGATGCCCACTCCCCGAAGGAAGTGGTCATCCAGGGGGCATAGTGAACCCAGGGGTAAGTAGCCCATTGGCTACTACCTTTCACTCCCCTTATCGCCCCTACATTGAGTATTTAGGGGACCCCCTGACACCAGGACCTCAGATTCACCAGACTCCAGAGGAGAAGGACCCAAACAAAAAGCAAGAAGTGGGGAGCACCAACTGACTTGGCCCCAACTCTGAGGCCTGCCTGCTGTCCTCGATAACTGCACCAAAGACGGCTCATCCTGCAGCTGTTCTGCCTCCAAAAAGCCTGGGAGGACTGCCAGCACTTCAAGAAGTAACTAGGATCTCCTGTGGAATAGTAGAGTTGCTTCCCTGCAGGCACCAAAGACGACTCATGCAGACTCCGGACTGCCATAACCTGAGACCAGACAGCACCACTGCACCCGTGCCCCCTAGCCTGAGTTGAAGTGGGTCTACAGTGCCAGTGTGGTCCCCAGGCATTCCAGAGCCAAAGCCCACCTTGGGTTTGCCAACAGTGAACTTCCCGAGTCCGTTTGCAGACCGTTTCTGCAGTCCCCCACCAACCACAAGTATCCCCTGTACCAGAATCAGACGCCAAAAGACACCACTGCACCCGAGCCCCACAGTACAAGTGGGCCTGAGGATTTCAAGAGTCTAGACCGCCTGTGGGTTCACCCAGACTGGCCACCCAGTCCCTGCTTGCAGCCTCTATCTGACCGGACCGATCTACATTGAAGTGAATGGGACATCCGATGCCGTAATACATCTCTGCACCCAGATGCCCTGTGACTTCCAACCCCACCCCGTTGATGAACTGCTGGTGTGGCCTTGGGCCTTGCCCCATACTCACTTCAAGTGCAGAAGAACAGTCCTGTAAGTCATTGCTAAGTCCTGTATGCAGTGCCTGTTTCTTTCCCATAGGATAATGTTAGGGCACCCAAGACTGAAAAGCACCTCTGCAGCTGGACACCTCAGTGCCTTCCGAAGTGACCTGCTGGTGTGGATTTGGACCTTGCCCCATACTTACCTTAACTCCAGAAGAACAGTCCTGTAGGTCATTGCTAAGTGCCCGAATGCAGTATAGGTTTCTTTTCCCATAGGACAACATTAGGGCACTGACGCTGAAAAGAACCTCTGCACCCGGACGTGCCAGTGCCTCCGAAGTGACCTGTTGGTGTTGTCTTGGACCTTGCCCCATTCTTACTTTAACTGCAGAAGATTGGTCATGTAAGTCGCTGCTAAGTACCTGTATGAAACATATGTTTTCCTCTATAGGATAACATTACTGCTCCAAAAATTCCACTGTCAACTTTTGAAAGCTGTAAAAAAATTAATAACTCGAAAAAGTACTCACCCGATTTCGATGATCTTAGTTTCAAAATGTATATAAAAGTATGTGTTATTTTTATAAATTGGTGACTGATCTCTTTATTGAGTGTGTGTCTCACTTACTGCCTTTGTGTGAGCAATACATGCTTAGCACTACCCTCTGACATGCCTAACTGGTCGCCCACACAACCACAGAAGAGAGCATTTGGGATGTCATTTGTGTCTCTGTAATTCCTCTGGGGTTTGCTTGGACTCTTTACACAGAGTACCTCTTTTTGGTCCACTACAAAAAGAACCAACTTCCTACAAGAGGTATCTCTGAGAAGTAGGCAATATATCGGCACACTTCAACTATATAGTCCAACATCATGGTGTAACATGCAAGATCTTCCCACACAATTCTGCCACACAGAATCTAGCACACATCAGTGCTCTTTTGCCTCACCCGCTACATCAATCTATATATGTGCCACTGAAGTTGCACTGTGTAGGAAGTTGGCTCTGTATGTGCTATTTCAAAGTAAGGAATAGCATGCACAGAGTCCAAGGGTTCCCCTTAGAGGTAAAATAGTGGTAAAAATAGATAATACTAATGCTCTATTTTGTGGTAGTGTGGTCGAGCAGTAGGCTTATCCAAGGAGTAGTGTTAAGCATTTGTTGTACAGACACATAGACAATAAATGAGGTACACACACTCAGAGACAAATCCAGCCAATAGGTTTTTATATAGAAAAATATATTTTCTTAGTTTATTTTAAGAACCACAGGTTCAAATTCTACATGTAATATCTCATTCGAAAGGTATTGCAGGTAAGTACTTTAGGAACTTCAAATCATCAAAATTGCATGTATACTTTTCAAGTTATTCACAAATAGCTGTTTTAAAAGTGGACACTTAGTGCAATTTTCACAGTTCCTAGGGGAGGTAAGTATTTGTTAGGTTAACCAGGTAAGTAAGACACTTACAGGGCTTAGTTCTTGGTCCAAGGTAGCCCACCGTTGGGGGTTCAGAGCAACCCCAAAGTCACCACACCAGCAGCTCAGGGCCGGTCAGGTGCAGAGTTCAAAGTGGTGCCCAAAACACATAGGCTAGAATGGAGAGAAGGGGGTGCCCCGGTTCCGGTCTGCTTGCAGGTAAGTACCCGCGTCTTCGGAGGGCAGACCAGGGGGGTTTTGTAGGGCACCGGGGGGGACACAAGCCCACACAGAAATTTCACCCTCAGCAGCGCGGGGGCGGCCGGGTGCAGTGTAGAAACAAGCGTCGGGTTTGTAATGGAAGTCAATGGGAGATCTAGGGATCTCTTCAGCGCTGCAGGCAGGCAAGGGGGGGGTTCCTCGGGGAAACCTCCACTTGGTCAAGGGAGAGGGACTCCTGGGGGTCACTTCTCCAGTGAAAGTCCGGTCCTTCAGGTCCTGGGGGCTGCGGGTGCAGGGTCTCTCCCAGGTGTCGGGACTTAGGATTCAAAGAGTCGCGGTCAGGGGAAGCCTCGGGATTCCCTCTGCAGGCGGCGCTGTGGGGGCTCAGGGGGGACAGGTTTTTGTACTCACAGTCTTAGAGTAGTCCTGGGGTCCCTCCTGAGGTTTTGGATCGCCACCAGCCGAGTCGGGGTCGCCGGGTGCAGTGTTGCAAGTCTCACGCTTCTTGCGGGGAGCTTGCAGGGTTCTTTAAAGCTGCTGGAAACAAAGTTGCAGCTTTTCTTGGAGCAGGTCCGCTGTCCTCGGGAGTTTCTTGTCTTTTCGAAGCAGGGGCAGTCCTCAGAGGATGTCGAGGTCGCTGGTCCCTTTGGAAGGCGTCGCTGGAGCAGGATCTTTGGAAGGCAGGAGACAGGCCGGTGAGTTTCTGGAGCCAAGGCAGTTGTCGTCTTCTGGTCTTCCTCTGCAGGGGTTTTCAGCTAGGCAGTCCTTCTTCTTGTAGTTGCAGGAATCTAATTTTCTAGGGTTCAGGGTAGCCCTTAAATACTAAATTTAAGGGCGTGTTTAGGTCTGGGGGGTTAGTAGCCAATGGCTACTAGCCCTGAGGGTGGGTACACCCTCTTTGTGCCTCCTCCCAAGGGGAGGGGGTCACAATCCTAACCCTATTGGGGGAATCCTCCATCTGCAAGATGGAGGATTTCTAAAAGTCAGAGTCACCTCAGCTCAGGACACCTTAGGGGCTGTCCTGACTGGCCAGTGACTCCTCCTTGTTGCTTTCTTTGTTCCCTCCAGCCTTGCCGCCAAAAGTGGGGGCCGTGGCCGGAGGGGGCGGGCAACTCCACTAAGCTGGAGTGCCCTGCTGGGCTGTGACAAAGGGGTGAGCCTTTGAGGCTCACCGCCAGGTGTCACAGCTCCTGCCTGGGGGAGGTGTTAGCATCTCCACCCAGTGCAGGCTTTGTTACTGGCCTCAGAGTGACAAAGGCACTCTCCCCATGGGGCCAGCAACATGTCTCTGGTGTGGCAGGCTGCTGGAACTAGTCAGCCTACACAGACAGTCGGTTAAGTTTCAGGGGGCACCTCTAAGGTGCCCTCTGTGGTGTATTTTACAATAAAATGTACACTGGCATCAGTGTGCATTTATTGTGCTGAGAAGTTTGATACCAAACTTCCCAGTTTTCAGTGTAGCCATTATGGTGCTGTGGAGTTCGTGTTTGACAGACTCCCAGACCATATACTCTTATGGCTACCCTGCACTTACAATGTCTAAGGTTTTGTTTAGACACTGTAGGGGTACCATGCTCATGCACTGGTACCCTCACCTATGGTATAGTGCACCCTGCCTTAGGGCTGTAAGGCCTGCTAGAGGGGTGTCTTACCTATACTGCATAGGCAGTGAGAGGCTGGCATGGCACCCTGAGGGGAGTGCCATGTCGACTTACTCGTTTTGTCCTCACTAGCACACACAAGCTGGCAAGCAGTGTGTCTGTGCTGAGTGAGAGGTCTCCAGGGTGGCATAAGACATGCTGCAGCCCTTAGAGACCTTCCTTGGCATCAGGGCCCTTGGTACTAGAAGTACCAGTTACAAGGGACTTATCTGGATGCCAGGGTCTGCCAATTGTGGATACAAAAGTACAGGTTAGGGAAAGAACACTGGTGCTGGGGCCTGGTTAGCAGGCCTCAGCACACTTTCAATTGTAAACATAGCATCAGCAAAGGCAAAAAGTCAGGGGGCAACCATGCCAAGGAGGCATTTCCTTACACAACCCCCCCCCAAACGAAAGAGGATGAGACTAACCTTTCCCAAGAGAGTCTTCATTTTCTAAGTGGAAGAACCTGGAAAGGCCATCTGCATTGGCATGGGCAGTCCCAGGTCTGTGTTCCACTATAAAGTCCATTCCCTGTAGGGAGATGGACCACCTCAACAGTTTAGGATTTTCACCTTTCATTTGCATCAGCCATTTGAGAGGTCTGTGGTCAGTTTGAACTAGGAAGTGAGTCCCAAAGAGGTATGGTCTCAGCTTCTTCAGGGACCAAACCACAGCAAAGGCCTCCCTCTCAATGGCACTCCAACGCTGCTCCCTGGGGAGTAACCTCCTGCTAATGAAAGCAACAGGCTGGTCAAGGCCATCATCATTTGTTTGGGACAAAACTGCCCCTATCCCATGTTCAGAGGCATCAGTCTGCACAATGAACTGCTTAGAATAATCTGGAGCTTTTAGAACTGGTGCTGAGCACATTGCTTGTTTCAGGGTGTCAAAGGCCTGTTGGCATTCCACAGTCCAGTTCACTTTCTTGGGCATTTTCTTGGAGGTGAGTTCAGTGAGGGCTGTCACAATGGATCCATATCCCTTCACAAACCTCCTGTAATACCCAGTCAAGCCAAGGAATGCCCTGACTTGAGTCTGGGTTTTTGGAGCTACCCAGTCCAGAATAGTCTGGATCTTGGGTTGGAGTGGCTGAACTTGGCCTCCACCTACAAGGTGTCCCAAGTAAACCACAGTTCCCTGCCCTATCTGGCATTTGGATGCCTTGATAGAGAGGCCTGCAGATTGCAGAGCCTTCAAAACCTTCTTCAGGTGGACCAGGTGATCCTGCCAGGTGGAGCTAAAGACAGCAATATCATCAAGATAAGCTGTGCTAAAGGACTCCAAACCAGCAAGGACTTGATTCACCAACCTTTGGAAGGTGGCAGGGGCATTCTTTAAACCAAAGGGCATAACAGTAAACTGATAATGCCCATCAGGTGTGGAGAATGCTGTTTTCTCTTTTGCTCCAGGTGCCATTTTTATTTGCCAGTACCCTGCTGTCAAGTCAAAGGTACTTAAGAATTTGGCAGCACCTAATTTATCTATGAGCTCATCAGCTCTTGGAATTGGATGAGCATCTGTCTTGGTGACAGAATTGAGCCCTCTGTAGTCCACACAAAACCTCATCTCTTTCTTTCCATCTTTGGTGTGAGGTTTGGGGACTAAGACCACTGGGCTAGCCCAGGGGCTGTCAGAGCGCTCAATTACTCCCAATTCCAGCATCTTGTGGACTTCCACCTTGATGCTTTCCTTAACATGGTCAGACTGTCTAAAGATTTTGTTTTTGACAGGCATGCTGTCTCCTGTGTCCACATCATGGGTACACAGGTGGGTCTGACCAGGGTTTAAGGAGAAGAGTTCAGGAAACTGTTGTAGGACTCTCCTACAATCAGCTTGCTGTTGGCCAGAGAGGGTGTCTGAGTAGATCACTCCATCTACTGAGCCATCTTTTGGGTCTGATGACAGAAGATCAGGGAGAGGTTCACTCTCTGCCTCCTGATCCTCATCTGTTACCATCAACAGATTCACATCAGCCCTGTCATGGAAGAGCTTAAGGCGGTTCACATGGATCACCCTCTTGGGGCTCCTGCTTGTGCCCAGGTCCACCAGGTAGGTGACCTGACTCTTCCTTTCTAGCACTGGGTAAGGGCCACTCCATTTGTCCTGGAGTGCCCTGGGAGCCACAGGCTCCAGAACCCAGACTTTCTGCCCTGGTTGGAACTCAACCAGTGCAGCCTTTTGGTCATACCAAAACTTCTGGAGCTGTTGGCTGGCCTCAAGGTTTTTGGTTGCCTTTTCCATGTACTCTGCCATTCTAGAGCGAAGGCCAAGTACATAGTCCACTATGTCCTGTTTAGGCTCATGGAGAGGTCTCTCCCAGCCTTCTTTAACAAGGGCAAGTGGTCCTCTTACAGGATGACCAAACAGAAGTTCAAAGGGTGAGAATCCTACTCCCTTCTGTGGCACCTCTCTGTAAGCGAAAAGCAGACATGGCAAGAGGACATCCCATCTCCTTTTGAGTTTTTCTGGGAGCCCCATGATCATGCCTTTTAATGTCTTGTTGAATCTCTCAACCAAGCCATTAGTTTGTGGATGGTAAGGTGTAGTGAATTTATAAGTCACTCCACACTCATTCCACATATGTTTCAGGTATGCTGACATGAAGTTGGCACCTCTGTCAGACACCACCTCCTTAGGGAAACCCACTCTGGTAAAGATACCAATGAGGGCCTTGGCTACTGCAGGGGCAGTAGTCGACCTAAGGGGAATAGCTTCAGGATACCTGGTAGCATGATCCACTACTACCAGGATATACATATTTCCTGAGGCTGTGGGAGGTTCTAGTGGACCAACTATGTCCACACCCACTCTTTCAAAGGGAACCCCCACCACTGGAAGTGGAATGAGGGGGGCCTTTGGATGCCCACCTGTCTTACCACTGGCTTGACAGGTGGGGCAGGAGAGGAAAAACTCCTTAACCATGTTGGACATATTGGGCCAGTAGAAGTGGTTGACTAGCCTCTCCCACGTCTTGGTTTGTCCCAAATGTCCAGCAAGGGGAATGTCATGGGCCAATGTTAGGATGAACTCTCTGAACAGCTGAGGCACTACCACTCTCCTAGTGGCACCAGGTTTGGGGTCTCTGGCCTCAGTGTACAGGAGTCCATCTTCCCAATAGACCCTATGTGTTCCATTTTTCTTGCCCTTGGACTCTTCAGCAGCTTGCTGCCTAAGGCCTTCAAGAGAGGGACAGGTTTCTTGTCCCTTACACAGCTCCTCCCTTGAGGGTCCCCCTGGGCCTAAGAGCTCAACCTGATAAGGTTCAAGCTCCAAAGGCTCAGTTCCCTCAGAGGGCAGAACTTCTTCCTGAGAAGAGAGGTTCCCTTTCTTTTGCTGTGTTGCAGTTGGTTTCCCAACTGACTTTCCTGTTCTCTTGGTAGGCTGGGCCATTCTTCCAGACTCCAGCTCTACTTGTTCACCCTGTGCCTTGCATTGTGCTCTTGTTTTCACACACACCAGTTCAGGGATACCCAGCATTGCTGCATGGGTTTTTAGTTCTACCTCAGCCCATGCTGAGGACTCCAGGTCATTTCCAAGCAGACAGTCCACTGGGATATTTGAGGAGACCACCACCTGTTTCAGGCCATTGACCCCTCCCCAGTCTAAAGTAACCATTGCCATGGGATGTACTTTTTTCTGATTGCCAGCGTTGGTGACTGTGTAAGTTTTTCCAGTCAGGTATTGGCCAGGGGAAACCAGTTTCTCTGTCACCATGGTGACACTGGCACCTGTATCCCTCAGGCCCTCTATTCTAGTCCCATTAATCAAGAGTTGCTGTCTGTATTTTTGCATGTTAGGCGGCCAGACAGCTAGTGTGGCTAAATCCACCCCACCCTCAGAAACTAGAGTAGCTTCAGTGTGGACCCTGATTTGCTCTGGGCACACTGTTGATCCCACTTGGAGACTAGCCATACCAGTGTTACCTGGATGGGAGTTTGGAGTGGAACCTTTCTTGGGACAGGCCTGGTCTCCAGTTTGGTGTCCATGCTGTTTACAGCTATGACACCAGGCCTTTTTGGGATCAAAGTTTTTACCCTTGTACCCATTGTTTTGTGAAGAGGCTCTGGGCCCACCCTCCTGTGCAGGTTTTTGGGGGCCTGTAGAAGACTCTTTACTATTCTTAGTTTTGGTTGTCTCATCACCCTTCCCCTGGGGAGTCTTTGTGACCCCTTTCTTTTGGTCACCCCCTGTTGAAGTCTTGGACACCCTTGTCTTGACCCAATGGTCCGCCTTCTTTCCCAATTCTTGGGGAGAAATTGGTCCTAGGTCTACCAGATGCTGATGCAGTTTATCATTGAAACAATTACTTAACAGGTGTTCCTTCACAAATAAATTGTACAGCCCATCATAATTACTTACACCACTGCCTTGAATCCAACCATCTAGTGTTTTCACTGAGTAGTCAACAAAGTCAACCCAGGTCTGGCTCGAGGATTTTTGAGCCCCCCTGAACCTAATCCTGTACTCCTCAGTGGAGAATCCAAAGCCCTCAATCAGGGTACCCTTCATGAGGTCATAAGATTCTGCATCTTTTCCAGAGAGTGTGAGGAGTCTATCCCTACACTTTCCAGTGAACATTTCCCAAAGGAGAGCACCCCAGTGAGACCTGTTCACTTTTCTGGTTACACAAGCCCTCTCAAAAGCTGTGAACCATTTGGTGATGTCATCACCATCTTCATATTTTGTCACAATCCCTTTGGGGATTTTTAACATGTCAGGAGAATCTCTGACCCTATTTATATTGCTGCCACCATTGATGGGTCCTAGGCCCATCTCTTGTCTTTCCCTCTCTATGGCTAGGATCTGTCTTTCCAAAGCCAATCTTTTGGCCATCCTGGCTAACTGGATGTCCTCTTCACTGGGGCTATCCTCAGTGATTTCAGAGGTGTTGGTCTCTCCTGTGAGGGAACCAGCATCTCTGACTATTATTTTTGGAGTCAGGGTTTGAGGGACCCTGTTCTCCCTAGATAGGATTGGTAGGGGGGGAATTGTCCTCCAAGTCACTATCCTCTTCCTCTGAGTTGCCACCCTCAGAGGGTTTGGCCTTTTCAAACTCTGCCAAAAGCTCCTGGAGCTGTATTTTGGTAGGTTTGGGGCCCATTGTTATTTTCTTTATTTTACAGAGTGACCTTAGCTCCCTCATCTTAAGATGGAGGTAAGGTGTGGTGTCGAGTTCCACCACAGTCACATCTGTGCTAGACATTTTGCTTCTAAAAGTTGGAATACTTTTTAAGAATCTACAACTGGTTCTAGAATCTAATTCAAACTTTTACAAACTTTTAAACTCTAAAAGAAATGCTAAACAGGATCTAACACAAGGCCCTAGCAGGTCTTTTAAGAATTTAGAAAACTTTTCAAATTGCAAAAATCAATTTCTAATGACAATTTTGGAATTTGTCGTGTGATCAGGTATTGGCTGAGTAGTCCAGCAAATGCAAAGTCTTGTACCCCACCGCTGATCCACCAATGTAGGAAGTTGGCTCTGTATGTGCTATTTCAAAGTAAGGAATAGCATGCACAGAGTCCAAGGGTTCCCCTTAGAGGTAAAATAGTGGTAAAAATAGATAATACTAATGCTCTATTTTGTGGTAGTGTGGTCGAGCAGTAGGCTTATCCAAGGAGTAGTGTTAAGCATTTGTTGTACAGACACATAGACAATAAATGAGGTACACACACTCAGAGACAAATCCAGCCAATAGGTTTTTATATAGAAAAATATATTTTCTTAGTTTATTTTAAGAACCACAGGTTCAAATTCTACATGTAATATCTCATTCGAAAGGTATTGCAGGTAAGTACTTTAGGAACTTCAAATCATCAAAATTGCATGTATACTTTTCAAGTTATTCACAAATAGCTGTTTTAAAAGTGGACACTTAGTGCAATTTTCACAGTTCCTAGGGGAGGTAAGTATTTGTTAGGTTAACCAGGTAAGTAAGACACTTACAGGGCTTAGTTCTTGGTCCAAGGTAGCCCACCGTTGGGGGTTCAGAGCAACCCCAAAGTCACCACACCAGCAGCTCAGGGCCGGTCAGGTGCAGAGTTCAAAGTGGTGCCCAAAACACATAGGCTAGAATGGAGAGAAGGGGGTGCCCCGGTTCCGGTCTGCTTGCAGGTAAGTACCCGCGTCTTCGGAGGGCAGACCAGGGGGGTTTTGTAGGGCACCGGGGGGGACACAAGCCCACACAGAAATTTCACCCTCAGCAGCGCGGGGGCGGCCGGGTGCAGTGTAGAAACAAGCGTCGGGTTTGTAATGGAAGTCAATGGGAGATCTAGGGATCTCTTCAGCGCTGCAGGCAGGCAAGGGGGGGGTTCCTCGGGGAAACCTCCACTTGGTCAAGGGAGAGGGACTCCTGGGGGTCACTTCTCCAGTGAAAGTCCGGTCCTTCAGGTCCTGGGGGCTGCGGGTGCAGGGTCTCTCCCAGGTGTCGGGACTTAGGATTCAAAGAGTCGCGGTCAGGGGAAGCCTCGGGATTCCCTCTGCAGGCGGCGCTGTGGGGGCTCAGGGGGGACAGGTTTTTGTACTCACAGTCTTAGAGTAGTCCTGGGGTCCCTCCTGAGGTTTTGGATCGCCACCAGCCGAGTCGGGGTCGCCGGGTGCAGTGTTGCAAGTCTCACGCTTCTTGCGGGGAGCTTGCAGGGTTCTTTAAAGCTGCTGGAAACAAAGTTGCAGCTTTTCTTGGAGCAGGTCCGCTGTCCTCGGGAGTTTCTTGTCTTTTCGAAGCAGGGGCAGTCCTCAGAGGATGTCGAGGTCGCTGGTCCCTTTGGAAGGCGTCGCTGGAGCAGGATCTTTGGAAGGCAGGAGACAGGCCGGTGAGTTTCTGGAGCCAAGGCAGTTGTCGTCTTCTGGTCTTCCTCTGCAGGGGTTTTCAGCTAGGCAGTCCTTCTTCTTGTAGTTGCAGGAATCTAATTTTCTAGGGTTCAGGGTAGCCCTTAAATACTAAATTTAAGGGCGTGTTTAGGTCTGGGGGGTTAGTAGCCAATGGCTACTAGCCCTGAGGGTGGGTACACCCTCTTTGTGCCTCCTCCCAAGGGGAGGGGGTCACAATCCTAACCCTATTGGGGGAATCCTCCATCTGCAAGATGGAGGATTTCTAAAAGTCAGAGTCACCTCAGCTCAGGACACCTTAGGGGCTGTCCTGACTGGCCAGTGACTCCTCCTTGTTGCTTTCTTTGTTCCCTCCAGCCTTGCCGCCAAAAGTGGGGGCCGTGGCCGGAGGGGGCGGGCAACTCCACTAAGCTGGAGTGCCCTGCTGGGCTGTGACAAAGGGGTGAGCCTTTGAGGCTCACCGCCAGGTGTCACAGCTCCTGCCTGGGGGAGGTGTTAGCATCTCCACCCAGTGCAGGCTTTGTTACTGGCCTCAGAGTGACAAAGGCACTCTCCCCATGGGGCCAGCAACATGTCTCTGGTGTGGCAGGCTGCTGGAACTAGTCAGCCTACACAGACAGTCGGTTAAGTTTCAGGGGGCACCTCTAAGGTGCCCTCTGTGGTGTATTTTACAATAAAATGTACACTGGCATCAGTGTGCATTTATTGTGCTGAGAAGTTTGATACCAAACTTCCCAGTTTTCAGTGTAGCCATTATGGTGCTGTGGAGTTCGTGTTTGACAGACTCCCAGACCATATACTCTTATGGCTACCCTGCACTTACAATGTCTAAGGTTTTGTTTAGACACTGTAGGGGTACCATGCTCATGCACTGGTACCCTCACCTATGGTATAGTGCACCCTGCCTTAGGGCTGTAAGGCCTGCTAGAGGGGTGGCTTACCTATACTGCATAGGCAGTGAGAGGCTGGCATGGCACCCTGAGGGGAGTGCCATGTCGACTTACTCGTTTTGTCCTCACTAGCACACACAAGCTGGCAAGCAGTGTGTCTGTGCTGAGTGAGAGGTCTCCAGGGTGGCATAAGACATGCTGCAGCCCTTAGAGACCTTCCTTGGCATCAGGGCCCTTGGTACTAGAAGTACCAGTTACAAGGGACTTATCTGGATGCCAGGGTCTGCCAATTGTGGATACAAAAGTACAGGTTAGGGAAAGAACACTGGTGCTGGGGCCTGGTTAGCAGGCCTCAGCACACTTTCAATTGTAAACATAGCATCAGCAAAGGCAAAAAGTCAGGGGGCAACCATGCCAAGGAGGCATTTCCTTACACAACCCCCCCCCAAACGAAAGAGGATGAGACTAACCTTTCCCAAGAGAGTCTTCATTTTCTAAGTGGAAGAACCTGGAAAGGCCATCTGCATTGGCATGGGCAGTCCCAGGTCTGTGTTCCACTATAAAGTCCATTCCCTGTAGGGAGATGGACCACCTCAACAGTTTAGGATTTTCACCTTTCATTTGCATCAGCCATTTGAGAGGTCTGTGGTCAGTTTGAACTAGGAAGTGAGTCCCAAAGAGGTATGGTCTCAGCTTCTTCAGGGACCAAACCACAGCAAAGGCCTCCCTCTCAATGGCACTCCAACGCTGCTCCCTGGGGAGTAACCTCCTGCTAATGAAAGCAACAGGCTGGTCAAGGCCATCATCATTTGTTTGGGACAAAACTGCCCCTATCCCATGTTCAGAGGCATCAGTCTGCACAATGAACTGCTTAGAATAATCTGGAGCTTTTAGAACTGGTGCTGAGCACATTGCTTGTTTCAGGGTGTCAAAGGCCTGTTGGCATTCCACAGTCCAGTTCACTTTCTTGGGCATTTTCTTGGAGGTGAGTTCAGTGAGGGCTGTCACAATGGATCCATATCCCTTCACAAACCTCCTGTAATACCCAGTCAAGCCAAGGAATGCCCTGACTTGAGTCTGGGTTTTTGGAGCTACCCAGTCCAGAATAGTCTGGATCTTGGGTTGGAGTGGCTGAACTTGGCCTCCACCTACAAGGTGTCCCAAGTAAACCACAGTTCCCTGCCCTATCTGGCATTTGGATGCCTTGATAGAGAGGCCTGCAGATTGCAGAGCCTTCAAAACCTTCTTCAGGTGGACCAGGTGATCCTGCCAGGTGGAGCTAAAGACAGCAATATCATCAAGATAAGCTGTGCTAAAGGACTCCAAACCAGCAAGGACTTGATTCACCAACCTTTGGAAGGTGGCAGGGGCATTCTTTAAACCAAAGGGCATAACAGTAAACTGATAATGCCCATCAGGTGTGGAGAATGCTGTTTTCTCTTTTGCTCCAGGTGCCATTTTTATTTGCCAGTACCCTGCTGTCAAGTCAAAGGTACTTAAGAATTTGGCAGCACCTAATTTATCTATGAGCTCATCAGCTTTTGGAATTGGATGAGCATCTGTCTTGGTGACAGAATTGAGCCCTCTGTAGTCCACACAAAACCTCATCTCTTTCTTTCCATCTTTGGTGTGAGGTTTGGGGACTAAGACCACTGGGCTAGCCCAGGGGCTGTCAGAGCGCTCAATTACTCCCAATTCCAGCATCTTGTGGACTTCCACCTTGATGCTTTCCTTAACATGGTCAGACTGTCTAAAGATTTTGTTTTTGACAGGCATGCTGTCTCCTGTGTCCACATCATGGGTACACAGGTGGGTCTGACCAGGGTTTAAGGAGAAGAGTTCAGGAAACTGTTGTAGGACTCTCCTACAATCAGCTTGCTGTTGGCCAGAGAGGGTGTCTGAGTAGATCACTCCATCTACTGTGCCATCTTTTGGGTCTGATGACAGAAGATCAGGGAGAGGTTCACTCTCTGCCTCCTGATCCTCATCTGTTACCATCAACAGATTCACATCAGCCCTGTCATGGAAGAGCTTAAGGCGGTTCACATGGATCACCCTCTTGGGGCTCCTGCTTGTGCCCAGGTCCACCAGGTAGGTGACCTGACTCTTCCTTTCTAGCACTGGGTAAGGGCCACTCCATTTGTCCTGGAGTGCCCTGGGAGCCACAGGCTCCAGAACCCAGACTTTCTGCCCTGGTTGGAACTCAACCAGTGCAGCCTTTTGGTCATACCAAAACTTCTGGAGCTGTTGGCTGGCCTCAAGGTTTTTGGTTGCCTTTTCCATGTACTCTGCCATTCTAGAGCGAAGGCCAAGTACATAGTCCACTATGTCCTGTTTAGGCTCATGGAGAGGTCTCTCCCAGCCTTCTTTAACAAGGGCAAGTGGTCCTCTTACAGGATGACCAAACAGAAGTTCAAAGGGTGAGAATCCTACTCCCTCTGTGGCACCTCTCTGTAAGCGAAAAGCAGACATGGCAAGAGGACATCCCATCTCCTTTTGAGTTTTTCTGGGAGCCCCATGATCATGCCTTTTAATGTCTTGTTGAATCTCTCAACCAAGCCATTAGTTTGTGGATGGTAAGGTGTAGTGAATTTATAAGTCACTCCACACTCATTCCACATATGTTTCAGGTATGCTGACATGAAGTTGGCACCTCTGTCAGACACCACCTCCTTAGGGAAACCCACTCTGGTAAAGATACCAATGAGGGCCTTGGCTACTGCAGGGGCAGTAGTCGACCTAAGGGGAATAGCTTCAGGATACCTGGTAGCATGATCCACTACTACCAGGATATACATATTTCCTGAGGCTGTGGGAGGTTCTAGTGGACCAACTATGTCCACACCCACTCTTTCAAAGGGAACCCCCACCACTGGAAGTGGAATGAGGGGGGCCTTTGGATGCCCACCTGTCTTACCACTGGCTTGACAGGTGGGGCAGGAGAGGAAAAACTCCTTAACCATGTTGGACATATTGGGCCAGTAGAAGTGGTTGACTAGCCTCTCCCACGTCTTGGTTTGTCCCAAATGTCCAGCAAGGGGAATGTCATGGGCCAATGTTAGGATGAACTCTCTGAACAGCTGAGGCACTACCACTCTCCTAGTGGCACCAGGTTTGGGGTCTCTGGCCTCAGTGTACAGGAGTCCATCTTCCCAAAAGACCCTATGTGTTCCATTTTTCTTGCCCTTGGACTCTTCAGCAGCTTGCTGCCTAAGGCCTTCAAGAGAGGGACAGGTTTCTTGTCCCTTACACAGCTCCTCCCTTGAGGGTCCCCCTGGGCCTAAGAGCTCAACCTGATAAGGTTCAAGCTCCAAAGGCTCAGTTCCCTCAGAGGGCAGAACTTCTTCCTGAGAAGAGAGGTTCCCTTTCTTTTGCTGTGTTGCAGTTGGTTTCCCAACTGACTTTCCTGTTCTCTTGGTAGGCTGGGCCATTCTTCCAGACTCCAGCTCTACTTGTTCACCCTGTGCCTTGCATTGTGCTCTTGTTTTCACACACACCAGTTCAGGGATACCCAGCATTGCTGCATGGGTTTTTAGTTCTACCTCAGCCCATGCTGAGGACTCCAGGTCATTTCCAAGCAGACAGTCCACTGGGATATTTGAGGAGACCACCACCTGTTTCAGGCCATTGACCCCTCCCCATTCTAAAGTAACCATTGCCATGGGATGTACTTTTTTCTGATTGCCAGCGTTGGTGACTGTGTAAGTTTTTCCAGTCAGGTATTGGCCAGGGGAAACCAGTTTCTCTGTCACCATGGTGACACTGGCACCTGTATCCCTCAGGCCCTCTATTCTAGTCCCATTAATCAAGAGTTGCTGTCTGTATTTTTGCATGTTAGGCGGCCAGACAGCTAGTGTGGCTAAATCCACCCCACCCTCAGAAACTAGAGTAGCTTCAGTGTGGACCCTGATTTGCTCTGGGCACACTGTTGATCCCACTTGGAGACTAGCCATACCAGTGTTACCTGGATGGGAGTTTGGAGTGGAACCTTTCTTGGGACAGGCCTGGTCTCCAGTTTGGTGTCCATGCTGTTTACAGCTATGACACCAGGCCTTTTTGGGATCAAAGTTTTTACCCTTGTACCCATTGTTTTGTGAAGAGGCTCTGGGCCCACCCTCCTGTGCAGGTTTTTGGGGGCCTGTAGAAGACTCTTTACTATTCTTAGTTTTGGTTGTCTCATCACCCTTCCCCTGGGGAGTCTTTGTGACCCCTTTCTTTTGGTCACCCCCTGTTGAAGTCTTGGACACCCTTGTCTTGACCCAATGGTCCGCCTTCTTTCCCAATTCTTGGGGAGAAATTGGTCCTAGGTCTACCAGATGCTGATGCAGTTTATCATTGAAACAATTACTTAACAGGTGTTCCTTCACAAATAAATTGTACAGCCCATCATAATTACTTACACCACTGCCTTGAATCCAACCATCTAGTGTTTTCACTGAGTAGTCAACAAAGTCAACCCAGGTCTGGCTCGAGGATTTTTGAGCCCCCCTGAACCTAATCCTGTACTCCTCAGTGGAGAATCCAAAGCCCTCAATCAGGGTACCCTTCATGAGGTCATAAGATTCTGCATCTTTTCCAGAGAGTGTGAGGAGTCTATCCCTACACTTTCCAGTGAACATTTCCCAAAGGAGAGCACCCCAGTGAGACCTGTTCACTTTTCTGGTTACACAAGCCCTCTCAAAAGCTGTGAACCATTTGGTGATGTCATCACCATCTTCATATTTTGTCACAATCCCTTTGGGGATTTTTAACATGTCAGGAGAATCTCTGACCCTATTTATATTGCTGCCACCATTGATGGGTCCTAGGCCCATCTCTTGTCTTTCCCTCTCTATGGCTAGGATCTGTCTTTCCAAAGCCAATCTTTTGGCCATCCTGGCTAACTGGATGTCCTCTTCACTGGGGCTATCCTCAGTGATTTCAGAGGTGTTGGTCTCTCCTGTGAGGGAACCAGCATCTCTGACTATTATTTTTGGAGTCAGGGTTTGAGGGACCCTGTTCTCCCTAGATAGGATTGGTAGGGGGGGAATTGTCCTCCAAGTCACTATCCTCTTCCTCTGAGTTGCCACCCTCAGAGGGGTTGGCCTTTTCAAACTCTGCCAAAAGCTCCTGGAGCTGTATTTTGGTAGGTTTGGGGCCCATTGTTATTTTCTTTATTTTACAGAGTGACCTTAGCTCCCTCATCTTAAGATGGAGGTAAGGTGTGGTGTCGAGTTCCACCACAGTCACATCTGTGCTAGACATTTTGCTTCTAAAAGTTGGAATACTTTTTAAGAATCTACAACTGGTTCTAGAATCTAATTCAAACTTTTACAAACTTTTAAACTCTAAAAGAAATGCTAAACAGGATCTAACACAAGGCCCTAGCAGGTCTTTTAAGAATTTAGAAAACTTTTCAAATTGCAAAAATCAATTTCTAATGACAATTTTGGAATTTGTCGTGTGATCAGGTATTGGCTGAGTAGTCCAGCAAATGCAAAGTCTTGTACCCCACCGCTGATCCACCAATGTAGGAAGTTGGCTCTGTATGTGCTATTTCAAAGTAAGGAATAGCATGCACAGAGTCCAAGGGTTCCCCTTAGAGGTAAAATAGTGGTAAAAATAGATAATACTAATGCTCTATTTTGTGGTAGTGTGGTCGAGCAGTAGGCTTATCCAAGGAGTAGTGTTAAGCATTTGTTGTACAGACACATAGACAATAAATGAGGTACACACACTCAGAGACAAATCCAGCCAATAGGTTTTTATATAGAAAAATATATTTTCTTAGTTTATTTTAAGAACCACAGGTTCAAATTCTACATGTAATATCTCATTCGAAAGGTATTGCAGGTAAGTACTTTAGGAACTTCAAATCATCAAAATTGCATGTATACTTTTCAAGTTATTCACAAATAGCTGTTTTAAAAGTGGACACTTAGTGCAATTTTCACAGTTCCTAGGGGAGGTAAGTATTTGTTAGGTTAACCAGGTAAGTAAGACACTTACAGGGCTTAGTTCTTGGTCCAAGGTAGCCCACCGTTGGGGGTTCAGAGCAACCCCAAAGTCACCACACCAGCAGCTCAGGGCCGGTCAGGTGCAGAGTTCAAAGTGGTGCCCAAAACACATAGGCTAGAATGGAGAGAAGGGGGTGCCCCGGTTCCGGTCTGCTTGCAGGTAAGTACCCGCGTCTTCGGAGGGCAGACCAGGGGGGTTTTGTAGGGCACCGGGGGGGACACAAGCCCACACAGAAATTTCACCCTCAGCAGCGCGGGGGCGGCCGGGTGCAGTGTAGAAACAAGCGTCGGGTTTGTAATGGAAGTCAATGGGAGATCTAGGGATCTCTTCAGCGCTGCAGGCAGGCAAGGGGGGGGTTCCTCGGGGAAACCTCCACTTGGTCAAGGGAGAGGGACTCCTGGGGGTCACTTCTCCAGTGAAAGTCCGGTCCTTCAGGTCCTGGGGGCTGCGGGTGCAGGGTCTCTCCCAGGTGTCGGGACTTAGGATTCAAAGAGTCGCGGTCAGGGGAAGCCTCGGGATTCCCTCTGCAGGCGGCGCTGTGGGGGCTCAGGGGGGACAGGTTTTTGTACTCACAGTCTTAGAGTAGTCCTGGGGTCCCTCCTGAGGTTTTGGATCGCCACCAGCCGAGTCGGGGTCGCCGGGTGCAGTGTTGCAAGTCTCACGCTTCTTGCGGGGAGCTTGCAGGGTTCTTTAAAGCTGCTGGAAACAAAGTTGCAGCTTTTCTTGGAGCAGGTCCGCTGTCCTCGGGAGTTTCTTGTCTTTTCGAAGCAGGGGCAGTCCTCAGAGGATGTCGAGGTCGCTGGTCCCTTTGGAAGGCGTCGCTGGAGCAGGATCTTTGGAAGGCAGGAGACAGGCCGGTGAGTTTCTGGAGCCAAGGCAGTTGTCGTCTTCTGGTCTTCCTCTGCAGGGGTTTTCAGCTAGGCAGTCCTTCTTCTTGTAGTTGCAGGAATCTAATTTTCTAGGGTTCAGGGTAGCCCTTAAATACTAAATTTAAGGGCGTGTTTAGGTCTGGGGGGTTAGTAGCCAATGGCTACTAGCCCTGAGGGTGGGTACACCCTCTTTGTGCCTCCTCCCAAGGGGAGGGGGTCACAATCCTAACCCTATTGGGGGAATCCTCCATCTGCAAGATGGAGGATTTCTAAAAGTCAGAGTCACCTCAGCTCAGGACACCTTAGGGGCTGTCCTGACTGGCCAGTGACTCCTCCTTGTTGCTTTCTTTGTTCCCTCCAGCCTTGCCGCCAAAAGTGGGGGCCGTGGCCGGAGGGGGCGGGCAACTCCACTAAGCTGGAGTGCCCTGCTGGGCTGTGACAAAGGGGTGAGCCTTTGAGGCTCACCGCCAGGTGTCACAGCTCCTGCCTGGGGGAGGTGTTAGCATCTCCACCCAGTGCAGGCTTTGTTACTGGCCTCAGAGTGACAAAGGCACTCTCCCCATGGGGCCAGCAACATGTCTCTGGTGTGGCAGGCTGCTGGAACTAGTCAGCCTACACAGACAGTCGGTTAAGTTTCAGGGGGCACCTCTAAGGTGCCCTCTGTGGTGTATTTTACAATAAAATGTACACTGGCATCAGTGTGCATTTATTGTGCTGAGAAGTTTGATACCAAACTTCCCAGTTTTCAGTGTAGCCATTATGGTGCTGTGGAGTTCGTGTTTGACAGACTCCCAGACCATATACTCTTATGGCTACCCTGCACTTACAATGTCTAAGGTTTTGTTTAGACACTGTAGGGGTACCATGCTCATGCACTGGTACCCTCACCTATGGTATAGTGCACCCTGCCTTAGGGCTGTAAGGCCTGCTAGAGGGGTGGCTTACCTATACTGCATAGGCAGTGAGAGGCTGGCATGGCACCCTGAGGGGAGTGCCATGTCGACTTACTCGTTTTGTCCTCACTAGCACACACAAGCTGGCAAGCAGTGTGTCTGTGCTGAGTGAGAGGTCTCCAGGGTGGCATAAGACATGCTGCAGCCCTTAGAGACCTTCCTTGGCATCAGGGCCCTTGGTACTAGAAGTACCAGTTACAAGGGACTTATCTGGATGCCAGGGTCTGCCAATTGTGGATACAAAAGTACAGGTTAGGGAAAGAACACTGGTGCTGGGGCCTGGTTAGCAGGCCTCAGCACACTTTCAATTGTAAACATAGCATCAGCAAAGGCAAAAAGTCAGGGGGCAACCATGCCAAGGAGGCATTTCCTTACACAACCCCCCCCCAAACGAAAGAGGATGAGACTAACCTTTCCCAAGAGAGTCTTCATTTTCTAAGTGGAAGAACCTGGAAAGGCCATCTGCATTGGCATGGGCAGTCCCAGGTCTGTGTTCCACTATAAAGTCCATTCCCTGTAGGGAGATGGACCACCTCAACAGTTTAGGATTTTCACCTTTCATTTGCATCAGCCATTTGAGAGGTCTGTGGTCAGTTTGAACTAGGAAGTGAGTCCCAAAGAGGTATGGTCTCAGCTTCTTCAGGGACCAAACCACAGCAAAGGCCTCCCTCTCAATGGCACTCCAACGCTGCTCCCTGGGGAGTAACCTCCTGCTAATGAAAGCAACAGGCTGGTCAAGGCCATCATCATTTGTTTGGGACAAAACTGCCCCTATCCCATGTTCAGAGGCATCAGTCTGCACAATGAACTGCTTAGAATAATCTGGAGCTTTTAGAACTGGTGCTGAGCACATTGCTTGTTTCAGGGTGTCAAAGGCCTGTTGGCATTCCACAGTCCAGTTCACTTTCTTGGGCATTTTCTTGGAGGTGAGTTCAGTGAGGGCTGTCACAATGGATCCATATCCCTTCACAAACCTCCTGTAATACCCAGTCAAGCCAAGGAATGCCCTGACTTGAGTCTGGGTTTTTGGAGCTACCCAGTCCAGAATAGTCTGGATCTTGGGTTGGAGTGGCTGAACTTGGCCTCCACCTACAAGGTGTCCCAAGTAAACCACAGTTCCCTGCCCTATCTGGCATTTGGATGCCTTGATAGAGAGGCCTGCAGATTGCAGAGCCTTCAAAACCTTCTTCAGGTGGACCAGGTGATCCTGCCAGGTGGAGCTAAAGACAGCAATATCATCAAGATAAGCTGTGCTAAAGGACTCCAAACCAGCAAGGACTTGATTCACCAACCTTTGGAAGGTGGCAGGGGCATTCTTTAAACCAAAGGGCATAACAGTAAACTGATAATGCCCATCAGGTGTGGAGAATGCTGTTTTCTCTTTTGCTCCAGGTGCCATTTTTATTTGCCAGTACCCTGCTGTCAAGTCAAAGGTACTTAAGAATTTGGCAGCACCTAATTTATCTATGAGCTCATCAGCTCTTGGAATTGGATGAGCATCTGTCTTGGTGACAGAATTGAGCCCTCTGTAGTCCACACAAAACCTCATCTCTTTCTTTCCATCTTTGGTGTGAGGTTTGGGGACTAAGACCACTGGGCTAGCCCAGGGGCTGTCAGAGCGCTCAATTACTCCCAATTCCAGCATCTTGTGGACTTCCACCTTGATGCTTTCCTTAACATGGTCAGACTGTCTAAAGATTTTGTTTTTGACAGGCATGCTGTCTCCTGTGTCCACATCATGGGTACACAGGTGGGTCTGACCAGGGTTTAAGGAGAAGAGTTCAGGAAACTGTTGTAGGACTCTCCTACAATCAGCTTGCTGTTGGCCAGAGAGGGTGTCTGAGTAGATCACTCCATCTACTGAGCCATCTTTTGGGTCTGATGACAGAAGATCAGGGAGAGGTTCACTCTCTGCCTCCTGATCCTCATCTGTTACCATCAACAGATTCACATCAGCCCTGTCATGGAAGAGCTTAAGGCGGTTCACATGGATCACCCTCTTGGGGCTCCTGCTTGTGCCCAGGTCCACCAGGTAGGTGACCTGACTCTTCCTTTCTAGCACTGGGTAAGGGCCACTCCATTTGTCCTGGAGTGCCCTGGGAGCCACAGGCTCCAGAACCCAGACTTTCTGCCCTGGTTGGAACTCAACCAGTGCAGCCTTTTGGTCATACCAAAACTTCTGGAGCTGTTGGCTGGCCTCAAGGTTTTTGGTTGCCTTTTCCATGTACTCTGCCATTCTAGAGCGAAGGCCAAGTACATAGTCCACTATGTCCTGTTTAGGCTCATGGAGAGGTCTCTCCCAGCCTTCTTTAACAAGGGCAAGTGGTCCTCTTACAGGATGACCAAACAGAAGTTCAAAGGGTGAGAATCCTACTCCCTTCTGTGGCACCTCTCTGTAAGCGAAAAGCAGACATGGCAAGAGGACATCCCATCTCCTTTTGAGTTTTTCTGGGAGCCCCATGATCATGCCTTTTAATGTCTTGTTGAATCTCTCAACCAAGCCATTAGTTTGTGGATGGTAAGGTGTAGTGAATTTATAAGTCACTCCACACTCATTCCACATATGTTTCAGGTATGCTGACATGAAGTTGGCACCTCTGTCAGACACCACCTCCTTAGGGAAACCCACTCTGGTAAAGATACCAATGAGGGCCTTGGCTACTGCAGGGGCAGTAGTCGACCTAAGGGGAATAGCTTCAGGATACCTGGTAGCATGATCCACTACTACCAGGATATACATATTTCCTGAGGCTGTGGGAGGTTCTAGTGGACCAACTATGTCCACACCCACTCTTTCAAAGGGAACCCCCACCACTGGAAGTGGAATGAGGGGGGCCTTTGGATGCCCACCTGTCTTACCACTGGCTTGACAGGTGGGGCAGGAGAGGAAAAACTCCTTAACCATGTTGGACATATTGGGCCAGTAGAAGTGGTTGACTAGCCTCTCCCACGTCTTGGTTTGTCCCAAATGTCCAGCAAGGGGAATGTCATGGGCCAATGTTAGGATGAACTCTCTGAACAGCTGAGGCACTACCACTCTCCTAGTGGCACCAGGTTTGGGGTCTCTGGCCTCAGTGTACAGGAGTCCATCTTCCCAATAGACCCTATGTGTTCCATTTTTCTTGCCCTTGGACTCTTCAGCAGCTTGCTGCCTAAGGCCTTCAAGAGAGGGACAGGTTTCTTGTCCCTTACACAGCTCCTCCCTTGAGGGTCCCCCTGGGCCTAAGAGCTCAACCTGATAAGGTTCAAGCTCCAAAGGCTCAGTTCCCTCAGAGGGCAGAACTTCTTCCTGAGAAGAGAGGTTCCCTTTCTTTTGCTGTGTTGCAGTTGGTTTCCCAACTGACTTTCCTGTTCTCTTGGTAGGCTGGGCCATTCTTCCAGACTCCAGCTCTACTTGTTCACCCTGTGCCTTGCATTGTGCTCTTGTTTTCACACACACCAGTTCAGGGATACCCAGCATTGCTGCATGGGTTTTTAGTTCTACCTCAGCCCATGCTGAGGACTCCAGGTCATTTCCAAGCAGACAGTCCACTGGGATATTTGAGGAGACCACCACCTGTTTCAGGCCATTGACCCCTCCCCATTCTAAAGTAACCATTGCCATGGGATGTACTTTTTTCTGATTGCCAGCGTTGGTGACTGTGTAAGTTTTTCCAGTCAGGTATTGGCCAGGGGAAACCAGTTTCTCTGTCACCATGGTGACACTGGCACCTGTATCCCTCAGGCCCTCTATTCTAGTCCCATTAATCAAGAGTTGCTGTCTGTATTTTTGCATGTTAGGCGGCCAGACAGCTAGTGTGGCTAAATCCACCCCACCCTCAGAAACTAGAGTAGCTTCAGTGTGGACCCTGATTTGCTCTGGGCACACTGTTGATCCCACTTGGAGACTAGCCATACCAGTGTTACCTGGATGGGAGTTTGGAGTGGAACCTTTCTTGGGACAGGCCTGGTCTCCAGTTTGGTGTCCATGCTGTTTACAGCTATGACACCAGGCCTTTTTGGGATCAAAGTTTTTACCCTTGTACCCATTGTTTTGTGAAGAGGCTCTGGGCCCACCCTCCTGTGCAGGTTTTTGGGGGCCTGTAGAAGACTCTTTACTATTCTTAGTTTTGGTTGTCTCATCACCCTTCCCCTGGGGAGTCTTTGTGACCCCTTTCTTTTGGTCACCCCCTGTTGAAGTCTTGGACACCCTTGTCTTGACCCAATGGTCCGCCTTCTTTCCCAATTCTTGGGGAGAAATTGGTCCTAGGTCTACCAGATGCTGATGCAGTTTATCATTGAAACAATTACTTAACAGGTGTTCCTTCACAAATAAATTGTACAGCCCATCATAATTACTTACACCACTGCCTTGAATCCAACCATCTAGTGTTTTCACTGAGTAGTCAACAAAGTCAACCCAGGTCTGGCTCGAGGATTTTTGAGCCCCCCTGAACCTAATCCTGTACTCCTCAGTGGAGAATCCAAAGCCCTCAATCAGGGTACCCTTCATGAGGTCATAAGATTCTGCATCTTTTCCAGAGAGTGTGAGGAGTCTATCCCTACACTTTCCAGTGAACATTTCCCAAAGGAGAGCACCCCAGTGAGACCTGTTCACTTTTCTGGTTACACAAGCCCTCTCAAAAGCTGTGAACCATTTGGTGATGTCATCACCATCTTCATATTTTGTCACAATCCCTTTGGGGATTTTTAACATGTCAGGAGAATCTCTGACCCTATTTATATTGCTGCCACCATTGATGGGTCCTAGGCCCATCTCTTGTCTTTCCCTCTCTATGGCTAGGATCTGTCTTTCCAAAGCCAATCTTTTGGCCATCCTGGCTAACTGGATGTCCTCTTCACTGGGGCTATCCTCAGTGATTTCAGAGGTGTTGGTCTCTCCTGTGAGGGAACCAGCATCTCTGACTATTATTTTTGGAGTCGGGGTTTGAGGGACCCTGTTCTCCCTAGATAGGATTGGTAGGGGGGGAATTGTCCTCCAAGTCACTATCCTCTTCCTCTGAGTTGCCACCCTCAGAGGGGTTGGCCTTTTCAAACTCTGCCAAAAGCTCCTGGAGCTGTATTTTGGTAGGTTTGGGGCCCATTGTTATTTTCTTTATTTTACAGAGTGACCTTAGCTCCCTCATCTTAAGATGGAGGTAAGGTGTGGTGTCGAGTTCCACCACAGTCACATCTGTGCTAGACATTTTGCTTCTAAAAGTTGGAATACTTTTTAAGAATCTACAACTGGTTCTAGAATCTAATTCAAACTTTTACAAACTTTTAAACTCTAAAAGAAATGCTAAACAGGATCTAACACAAGGCCCTAGCAGGTCTTTTAAGAATTTAGAAAACTTTTCAAATTGCAAAAATCAATTTCTAATGACAATTTTGGAATTTGTCGTGTGATCAGGTATTGGCTGAGTAGTCCAGCAAATGCAAAGTCTTGTACCCCACCGCTGATCCACCAATGTAGGAAGTTGGCTCTGTATGTGCTATTTCAAAGTAAGGAATAGCATGCACAGAGTCCAAGGGTTCCCCTTAGAGGTAAAATAGTGGTAAAAATAGATAATACTAATGCTCTATTTTGTGGTAGTGTGGTCGAGCAGTAGGCTTATCCAAGGAGTAGTGTTAAGCATTTGTTGTACAGACACATAGACAATAAATGAGGTACACACACTCAGAGACAAATCCAGCCAATAGGTTTTTATATAGAAAAATATATTTTCTTAGTTTATTTTAAGAACCACAGGTTCAAATTCTACATGTAATATCTCATTCGAAAGGTATTGCAGGTAAGTACTTTAGGAACTTCAAATCATCAAAATTGCATGTATACTTTTCAAGTTATTCACAAATAGCTGTTTTAAAAGTGGACACTTAGTGCAATTTTCACAGTTCCTAGGGGAGGTAAGTATTTGTTAGGTTAACCAGGTAAGTAAGACACTTACAGGGCTTAGTTCTTGGTCCAAGGTAGCCCACCGTTGGGGGTTCAGAGCAACCCCAAAGTCACCACACCAGCAGCTCAGGGCCGGTCAGGTGCAGAGTTCAAAGTGGTGCCCAAAACACATAGGCTAGAATGGAGAGAAGGGGGTGCCCCGGTTCCGGTCTGCTTGCAGGTAAGTACCCGCGTCTTCGGAGGGCAGACCAGGGGGGTTTTGTAGGGCACCGGGGGGGACACAAGCCCACACAGAAATTTCACCCTCAGCAGCGCGGGGGCGGCCGGGTGCAGTGTAGAAACAAGCGTCGGGTTTGTAATGGAAGTCAATGGGAGATCTAGGGATCTCTTCAGCGCTGCAGGCAGGCAAGGGGGGGGTTCCTCGGGGAAACCTCCACTTGGTCAAGGGAGAGGGACTCCTGGGGGTCACTTCTCCAGTGAAAGTCCGGTCCTTCAGGTCCTGGGGGCTGCGGGTGCAGGGTCTCTCCCAGGTGTCGGGACTTAGGATTCAAAGAGTCGCGGTCAGGGGAAGCCTCGGGATTCCCTCTGCAGGCGGCGCTGTGGGGGCTCAGGGGGGACAGGTTTTTGTACTCACAGTCTTAGAGTAGTCCTGGGGTCCCTCCTGAGGTTTTGGATCGCCACCAGCCGAGTCGGGGTCGCCGGGTGCAGTGTTGCAAGTCTCACGCTTCTTGCGGGGAGCTTGCAGGGTTCTTTAAAGCTGCTGGAAACAAAGTTGCAGCTTTTCTTGGAGCAGGTCCGCTGTCCTCGGGAGTTTCTTGTCTTTTCGAAGCAGGGGCAGTCCTCAGAGGATGTCGAGGTCGCTGGTCCCTTTGGAAGGCGTCGCTGGAGCAGGATCTTTGGAAGGCAGGAGACAGGCCGGTGAGTTTCTGGAGCCAAGGCAGTTGTCGTCTTCTGGTCTTCCTCTGCAGGGGTTTTCAGCTAGGCAGTCCTTCTTCTTGTAGTTGCAGGAATCTAATTTTCTAGGGTTCAGGGTAGCCCTTAAATACTAAATTTAAGGGCGTGTTTAGGTCTGGGGGGTTAGTAGCCAATGGCTACTAGCCCTGAGGGTGGGTACACCCTCTTTGTGCCTCCTCCCAAGGGGAGGGGGTCACAATCCTAACCCTATTGGGGGAATCCTCCATCTGCAAGATGGAGGATTTCTAAAAGTCAGAGTCACCTCAGCTCAGGACACCTTAGGGGCTGTCCTGACTGGCCAGTGACTCCTCCTTGTTGCTTTCTTTGTTCCCTCCAGCCTTGCCGCCAAAAGTGGGGGCCGTGGCCGGAGGGGGCGGGCAACTCCACTAAGCTGGAGTGCCCTGCTGGGCTGTGACAAAGGGGTGAGCCTTTGAGGCTCACCGCCAGGTGTCACAGCTCCTGCCTGGGGGAGGTGTTAGCATCTCCACCCAGTGCAGGCTTTGTTACTGGCCTCAGAGTGACAAAGGCACTCTCCCCATGGGGCCAGCAACATGTCTCTGGTGTGGCAGGCTGCTGGAACTAGTCAGCCTACACAGACAGTCGGTTAAGTTTCAGGGGGCACCTCTAAGGTGCCCTCTGTGGTGTATTTTACAATAAAATGTACACTGGCATCAGTGTGCATTTATTGTGCTGAGAAGTTTGATACCAAACTTCCCAGTTTTCAGTGTAGCCATTATGGTGCTGTGGAGTTCGTGTTTGACAGACTCCCAGACCATATACTCTTATGGCTACCCTGCACTTACAATGTCTAAGGTTTTGTTTAGACACTGTAGGGGTACCATGCTCATGCACTGGTACCCTCACCTATGGTATAGTGCACCCTGCCTTAGGGCTGTAAGGCCTGCTAGAGGGGTGGCTTACCTATACTGCATAGGCAGTGAGAGGCTGGCATGGCACCCTGAGGGGAGTGCCATGTCGACTTACTCGTTTTGTCCTCACTAGCACACACAAGCTGGCAAGCAGTGTGTCTGTGCTGAGTGAGAGGTCTCCAGGGTGGCATAAGACATGCTGCAGCCCTTAGAGACCTTCCTTGGCATCAGGGCCCTTGGTACTAGAAGTACCAGTTACAAGGGACTTATCTGGATGCCAGGGTCTGCCAATTGTGGATACAAAAGTACAGGTTAGGGAAAGAACACTGGTGCTGGGGCCTGGTTAGCAGGCCTCAGCACACTTTCAATTGTAAACATAGCATCAGCAAAGGCAAAAAGTCAGGGGGCAACCATGCCAAGGAGGCATTTCCTTACACAACCCCCCCCCAAACGAAAGAGGATGAGACTAACCTTTCCCAAGAGAGTCTTCATTTTCTAAGTGGAAGAACCTGGAAAGGCCATCTGCATTGGCATGGGCAGTCCCAGGTCTGTGTTCCACTATAAAGTCCATTCCCTGTAGGGAGATGGACCACCTCAACAGTTTAGGATTTTCACCTTTCATTTGCATCAGCCATTTGAGAGGTCTGTGGTCAGTTTGAACTAGGAAGTGAGTCCCAAAGAGGTATGGTCTCAGCTTCTTCAGGGACCAAACCACAGCAAAGGCCTCCCTCTCAATGGCACTCCAACGCTGCTCCCTGGGGAGTAACCTCCTGCTAATGAAAGCAACAGGCTGGTCAAGGCCATCATCATTTGTTTGGGACAAAACTGCCCCTATCCCATGTTCAGAGGCATCAGTCTGCACAATGAACTGCTTAGAATAATCTGGAGCTTTTAGAACTGGTGCTGAGCACATTGCTTGTTTCAGGGTGTCAAAGGCCTGTTGGCATTCCACAGTCCAGTTCACTTTCTTGGGCATTTTCTTGGAGGTGAGTTCAGTGAGGGCTGTCACAATGGATCCATATCCCTTCACAAACCTCCTGTAATACCCAGTCAAGCCAAGGAATGCCCTGACTTGAGTCTGGGTTTTTGGAGCTACCCAGTCCAGAATAGTCTGGATCTTGGGTTGGAGTGGCTGAACTTGGCCTCCACCTACAAGGTGTCCCAAGTAAACCACAGTTCCCTGCCCTATCTGGCATTTGGATGCCTTGATAGAGAGGCCTGCAGATTGCAGAGCCTTCAAAACCTTCTTCAGGTGGACCAGGTGATCCTGCCAGGTGGAGCTAAAGACAGCAATATCATCAAGATAAGCTGTGCTAAAGGACTCCAAACCAGCAAGGACTTGATTCACCAACCTTTGGAAGGTGGCAGGGGCATTCTTTAAACCAAAGGGCATAACAGTAAACTGATAATGCCCATCAGGTGTGGAGAATGCTGTTTTCTCTTTTGCTCCAGGTGCCATTTTTATTTGCCAGTACCCTGCTGTCAAGTCAAAGGTACTTAAGAATTTGGCAGCACCTAATTTATCTATGAGCTCATCAGCTCTTGGAATTGGATGAGCATCTGTCTTGGTGACAGAATTGAGCCCTCTGTAGTCCACACAAAACCTCATCTCTTTCTTTCCATCTTTGGTGTGAGGTTTGGGGACTAAGACCACTGGGCTAGCCCAGGGGCTGTCAGAGCGCTCAATTACTCCCAATTCCAGCATCTTGTGGACTTCCACCTTGATGCTTTCCTTAACATGGTCAGACTGTCTAAAGATTTTGTTTTTGACAGGCATGCTGTCTCCTGTGTCCACATCATGGGTACACAGGTGGGTCTGACCAGGGTTTAAGGAGAAGAGTTCAGGAAACTGTTGTAGGACTCTCCTACAATCAGCTTGCTGTTGGCCAGAGAGGGTGTCTGAGTAGATCACTCCATCTACTGAGCCATCTTTTGGGTCTGATGACAGAAGATCAGGGAGAGGTTCACTCTCTGCCTCCTGATCCTCATCTGTTACCATCAACAGATTCACATCAGCCCTGTCATGGAAGAGCTTAAGGCGGTTCACATGGATCACCCTCTTGGGGCTCCTGCTTGTGCCCAGGTCCACCAGGTAGGTGACCTGACTCTTCCTTTCTAGCACTGGGTAAGGGCCACTCCATTTGTCCTGGAGTGCCCTGGGAGCCACAGGCTCCAGAACCCAGACTTTCTGCCCTGGTTGGAACTCAACCAGTGCAGCCTTTTGGTCATACCAAAACTTCTGGAGCTGTTGGCTGGCCTCAAGGTTTTTGGTTGCCTTTTCCATGTACTCTGCCATTCTAGAGCGAAGGCCAAGTACATAGTCCACTATGTCCTGTTTAGGCTCATGGAGAGGTCTCTCCCAGCCTTCTTTAACAAGGGCAAGTGGTCCTCTTACAGGATGACCAAACAGAAGTTCAAAGGGTGAGAATCCTACTCCCTTCTGTGGCACCTCTCTGTAAGCGAAAAGCAGACATGGCAAGAGGACATCCCATCTCCTTTTGAGTTTTTCTGGGAGCCCCATGATCATGCCTTTTAATGTCTTGTTGAATCTCTCAACCAAGCCATTAGTTTGTGGATGGTAAGGTGTAGTGAATTTATAAGTCACTCCACACTCATTCCACATATGTTTCAGGTATGCTGACATGAAGTTGGCACCTCTGTCAGACACCACCTCCTTAGGGAAACCCACTCTGGTAAAGATACCAATGAGGGCCTTGGCTACTGCAGGGGCAGTAGTCGACCTAAGGGGAATAGCTTCAGGATACCTGGTAGCATGATCCACTACTACCAGGATATACATATTTCCTGAGGCTGTGGGAGGTTCTAGTGGACCAACTATGTCCACACCCACTCTTTCAAAGGGAACCCCCACCACTGGAAGTGGAATGAGGGGGGCCTTTGGATGCCCACCTGTCTTACCACTGGCTTGACAGGTGGGGCAGGAGAGGAAAAACTCCTTAACCATGTTGGACATATTGGGCCAGTAGAAGTGGTTGACTAGCCTCTCCCACGTCTTGGTTTGTCCCAAATGTCCAGCAAGGGGAATGTCATGGGCCAATGTTAGGATGAACTCTCTGAACAGCTGAGGCACTACCACTCTCCTAGTGGCACCAGGTTTGGGGTCTCTGGCCTCAGTGTACAGGAGTCCATCTTCCCAATAGACCCTATGTGTTCCATTTTTCTTGCCCTTGGACTCTTCAGCAGCTTGCTGCCTAAGGCCTTCAAGAGAGGGACAGGTTTCTTGTCCCTTACACAGCTCCTCCCTTGAGGGTCCCCCTGGGCCTAAGAGCTCAACCTGATAAGGTTCAAGCTCCAAAGGCTCAGTTCCCTCAGAGGGCAGAACTTCTTCCTGAGAAGAGAGGTTCCCTTTCTTTTGCTGTGTTGCAGTTGGTTTCCCAACTGACTTTCCTGTTCTCTTGGTAGGCTGGGCCATTCTTCCAGACTCCAGCTCTACTTGTTCACCCTGTGCCTTGCATTGTGCTCTTGTTTTCACACACACCAGTTCAGGGATACCCAGCATTGCTGCATGGGTTTTTAGTTCTACCTCAGCCCATGCTGAGGACTCCAGGTCATTTCCAAGCAGACAGTCCACTGGGATATTTGAGGAGACCACCACCTGTTTCAGGCCATTGACCCCTCCCCATTCTAAAGTAACCATTGCCATGGGATGTACTTTTTTCTGATTGTCAGCGTTGGTGACTGTGTAAGTTTTTCCAGTCAGGTATTGGCCAGGGGAAACCAGTTTCTCTGTCACCATGGTGACACTGGCACCTGTA